>NW_017100195.1:1986237-1995848 GCF_001263275.1 Habropoda laboriosa | reverse complement strand
ATCGAGCGAGAGATTCAGAAAAGGTTCCATCGAGCGAACACCACTAGATCTCCAACCGTTCGAGGAGACACACACATTCGAAAGATTCTCTCGTGTGAACAAGATACTCTCTCCAGCCGTTCAAGTACAATTCGAGTCTTTGAAACAAAGTCGTCAATCGTTTCGTGACGTACTCTACGTTTGCTACGTTCCGAGCAAAACAATTTTGAACTAGTTGCCCAAAATTAATTTGGCGAGTAACAGTCGTGACCGCGAGCTTCCTTTGGAACATCGCAAAAGAACGCGACGCGACATACATGTTATATTTTATAAATCTTGAAAAGGTAATTCCCCGATTATACCGAAGTTTCACAATTAAACAATGATTTACAGAGAAACGAAAGTGGGAAAATGCAATTTTCAATAAGTCTATTAAAACGTGCCATAAATACCAGAATAAAATGCCCATTCCTCAAATCGTATTTCATTAAATACAACACATCCATTCCTACGTTTCCGTCCCGTTTGAATATTTATACAACGATAACGACGTAACCGCAAAATTCAACGGAACGCTAAATCATGATAATGCAGCTTGTGAATCATAACTTTACATTTATCGAACGGCAGATGGACGCAATTACGTGGCAGCAACGCGCAGGATGCACTTTTTACACATCCGAATCGGTTGCCTAGGCGATAAATGATGAATAGGCGAACGGTGAAAAATTTGTTTGGAAATCGAGCATCGCCCCGCGTTAACGTCCCTTTTCACGGATTTTTCAGAATTTCATCCTATTCCGAGTACGCACGGTTTAGCTAAATCATTCAAACTGAGATCCACGTTTCGCATTTCGGGCATTTCAACGTGCCGAATATTAAACTGGCTGCATGTGTTGATTATGTTCTGGCGATACTAATAACCATGAATTATCTAGTTCCGTGATCGTGGCCGACATGCGGAACCTATTAAGTGTATAAATTATAATTCGGTGCCTTTTTACACAAAGTTCTGGCGACATTATCGACTAAAAATTGCAATATTTATCGGGAGAGAGAGATTCGTCAGTTACCCTATAAATGGAGAAATCCAAAATAATCCAAAATAATAGAGATTCCTTTGAACGTTCAAATTGTATTCGATTTTCTGTAAATAAACGTTGCAGTTTGTGAAAAGAGGCGCCAAATTAATTTGTACACCTCATGCTATTGGCGAGTAATAAAATCGTAGAAACAAAAGTCCAAGTAAATAGAAAATAATCTAAAATTAAAATTTCAGAAAATTGGAATTTATTATTGAAAGCTTGAGATGTAGAAAAATGAAAAATATTCCAAGGGTTTTTAAATAATTTGAAATATGTTATTACTGTATCAGCAAATGCACATTTCACACTGAATATTAAGGCTTCAAAATTCTGGATTTACAGATAATTTATAATAACCTTTCAATAAAAATACAATTTCTTAAGATTGACTTTCCAAGATTGAGTTTACTATAATACAAAAAAACAACTTTGTATAATGTATGAAAACCTTTTTGTACCTAAATTAAAATTCCACTAATACCGAGTTTCCTGTAATGCGCAAAAAATGTATCTACCAAAACATAAAAATTCTTTTATATTTAATTTAAAATTTCACTAATATCGAGTTTATTATAAATAACAAAAAAGAAACTTCTATTCTGAGTCAAGCAAACGACACTTTCTTCAAAGGATAGCAAAGCAAAAGCAAAAAGTGCCAGCTGCGATAACTGAATTCTGTTTGAAGAACAGTGGTCCCCGGTGTATTTGTTAGGTTGATTGCGAAGATCAGAATAGCATGAAAATAGTTCAGCTGCATCAGTGAAACCGTTCGCAAGTCGTGAGATCGAAATGCACAGGTAGGTGCTATGCAAACTAAGCAACGATAGGTCAACTCTCTATTGTAATCTCACAAATGGCAGTGCACGGGAGGCAAAGAGCTGAACGATGTATACCATTTCCTGAATTCCATCCGTGGACATCGATTTAACAGGAGAAACAACATTTTCGATATATATTGTATTCCTTATTTAAAAAAAAAAAAAAATCAAATAAAACGGCACAATCGACACTTTTCCTGTAATATTTCGCGTAAGGAAAAAGAAAGATGATTTCGAAGGAAACGCTAGAGATACGGGTGTATCTGCTGAACTGGTCAGAAATATGAAACCAAATTCCGGGTGGAAAATATACGAGAGAAATGTAGTTTTATAATTGAATAAGAAATATGCGCTTACATAATTGCTGCTTCGAACATTTAATAGAACGGAGAAATTTGATGAAAAACGGTGAGAAATAAATGGAGAAAAATGAATTCGGGGAAATTAATCGTTCAATTCGATCTTTCGAATGAACGACCTGAGCTCGTGTCTACTGTTATTATATTACTCCGAATTTTCTGCATAAAATGAATATTTTAATTACTTTACACTTTTAATTGACTTCCGTTTTGATACATTCAATTTGCGATATTATGAGAATGAAGATTTGAGGAAAATTCTCGAACAATAACCATTTGTTGAGTTCTCATACTGAAAATTACGTCGTATACCTTTTATATCGCTATGAAAAGGAGTAATATTATACCAACTTTCAAGAAAGGAAAATTTTGCGTCATTAAAATTCCAATAATTGTGTACACGATGGTTTACCAATACTTTAAAAGAAAGTAATTTTAAGAAGAAACAGAACGTTCCTAAAAAGAAAACAATTTCACTGGTAATTCCAAAAATCACTCTGTTCTTCATATTTTCTCCACATTTTTCAAGTTTTCTGCGTAATAATTTAGCAAAGATTCCTATTTATCAACACAGTTTCACCAACAATCGTCCCAATTTTCTGCAAATTCTCCAAAAACTGACTAATCAAGTCTAAAAAAAAAAAGACTCTAAACAGATTTTTCATTTAACTTGAAATAACTGTTGCTTTCTCTCACTCATCGTCAGTCGAATGAATTCGTTCCCTTTTCAGACAGTCAATTTGCAAGCTCAGTATCTCGGTTCCGTTCTAGCAATATAAAAGCTCAGCAGCTGATACTGGGTTGAGAATTGTCCCCGAATCTCCCAACCTCGTAACACTTTCCTCAAATTGGGGTACAGATAATAATCGTCGGAAAGCAGATCAGGTGAATATGGAAGTCTCCATTCAAAATGGGAACTCCTTGCAATATGTTCTCGGCGATCGTTACCTTATGAGGCACGGTGAAATAGTACGCTTCCCTTTGTCAGCTCTTTTTTCCTTTTATTATTACTCGTCGTTCGATAAAGTTCTCTATATTACTATCTTAATAAACTTCGTTGACAAATCCGTGCTAGTTCTTTTAAATAAAATACGAATAACTCTTCTGTTTTAATAACAATTACACACTGCACTTCTTTAAATAATCCCTGCTCGTGCTCGTGCCTCGCCAATTTTTTAAAATTATTTTCTATCACTTTTCGTACTGTTTTATCCCTTCTATTGTGGCAAAAACGTAAGTTACAGTATTGTAAATAATGAGAAACTTATTTTTACACGTCTAGAAAATAATTAAAAACAATTGACCATTTTTGTCACATCAGGTTTAGAAAATTGTGAACGTTTAGAGATTAAAGTGGGTCAAACGGTCAGAAAGTGTCGGGATTTATGGCAATGTAGGAGTTTTAAATAAAATCGCTATATTTAGAGCTTCTTAAAATTTGATACGTTTCAATGTCTCTCATAACTTTCAAGTATAGTAGCCTACAGTGTTTTAGAACGAATGTGAATACAAAAGGTATAGTACACATTCTGCACGTCGTTCAAAATAAGAGTAACCTCGCTCTCGGACCGATTCTCGTCCGTTCTGCGCATAGACAGAGAGCGTAGCACAGGGTAAGACGGAGAAGAACGTAGGTGGTTAAGTGGGGGGTTTGGACGTTCTAGTGGTTCTAGCCCTGCCTTAGGCACGTCCCATGCGCGAAGCGAGGTTACTCTCATTTTGAACAGAGTACAGACCGACATATCGTCCGCTTTATGCCAAAGCCATGAATGCGCAAAGTTTCGCTTTTTGGGCAACAAAGTGGAGTGAATGTGGCCAAAGAAGGAGAGGACAGAAAAATTATTTTATAGTCAAATTTAAGTCCCAAGCAAAGATTAATATTTGCAAGAAAATTTCGAATATTTTCATCTTCAGAATTACTCGATTTCATTCTGCAATTAAATTTATCGAAACGCACATTCGTGGTATTGGCATAAGGAGACGATACGGTTCGTCAATTATTGCATTATTAAATGTCAGACAGGTTTTGTTAACTTGGAGCTTTAATTTGGTTTAGTTTCGGTTAACTTTCGGTTAACTTTTAGATTTAAATCGATGTATAACAATTCTGAAAACCTTACGCAGTTGTGAAATTGCAATTTCACGGATAATTTCATATGCAACGCAATTCCATTGGCAATATGCAACAACCTAATGCTAATCTTCATCATACTGCATTATCCATATGCTGGATCATTGGTCTCGAATGTGTTAAGGGTGACATTACACATTTGTATTAGACAATTTTACACCTGTTTTTCCATCATATTTATCTTACGCAGCTTGTTGCAGAAAATTTATTTGCGTTAATTGTAAATCCTAAATTTTTTGTTTCTAATCTAAATTCTACCAAGGAGTTTTAAAAAATTCAACGAATAAGTGAATTCTGCGAAAAGTGTAATCATAAAGTTATTTTTGATCAAGAAATTAACGATAAATCTTTCTTCATTGATCAATAATCATTTATTTCGCGCGATTCATTACAGCAAAATGATTATCAGTTCGTCATAAATTCTATGTCGTTCGTTTCAACAAATTCAATGCAAAATTAAATTTTGTGAAAAGTGTAATTATAAAGTTATTTTTGATCAAGAAATTAACGATAAATCTTTCTTCATCGATCAATAATCATTTATTTCGCGCGATTCATTACAGCAAAATGATTATCAGTTCGTCATAAATTCTATGTCGTTCGTTTCAACAAATTCAATGCAAAATTAAATTTTGTGAAAAGTGTAATTATAAAGTTATTTTTGATCAAGAAATTAACGATAAATCTTTCTTCATCGATCAATAATCATTTATTTCGCGCGATTCATTACAGCAAAATGATTATCAGTTCGTCATAAATTCTATGTCGTTCGTTTCAACAAATTCAATGCAAAATTAAATTCTGTGAAAAGTGTAACTATAAAGTTATTTTTGATCAAGAAATTAACGATAAATCTTTCTTCATCGATCAATAAACATTTATTTCACGCGATTCATTACAGCAAGATTATCATCAGTCCGTTACGAATTCTACATTTTCCATTGGTACCAATTAACTTAAAAAAATTCAACGCAAGAGAAAACTCTATAAAAATTCCAAGTACGAATGTGTCAACGATAGATCTTTCTTTCATCGATCGATAAATAAACGCAACACGAACGCGAAACGCGATCCAAAATGTTCGGTTGAAACTCCGAATATTCGCAAAACTTGAAACAAAATCCTTCAAGCACCAATACAATTATCAATTTTCTCCGTTGCAACGAAACACGCACGAATCAGTTAATCAACGTTAATTTCTAAATTTGATTCGGAATTTTCAGTATAATCGTCCTTTACGTCCCTTAATTAAATGATGCGTTTCGACGACAGTGTAGTCGATGCTGTCTTCGATAACAATAAAATTACCTTGGAATTTTCAATGAAACACCAATTACCACGCTTTTGACAAAGTGGCCCGCCTCGACGTCGAAAATAATCGAGCAACGACGAACAAATAGTTTCGAGTTCCCCGGCAAATTCAACTATTCCTCGCGAATTAACCCTCCTCGTCCACCCTTTCTCGTTGCGCGAATGCTCTCGCGAATTAGCGTGACCGAGGCGATTGATTGGTAACAAGCCGTTTCGATACGAACGGGACCAACAAACGCGCAATTAAATGATTAATCATCGATCGACTGTCGTCTAGAATAATTATCGCGAAACAGTTGGGTGAGTTGAAGCGGCGCACAATAGACTAATTTTCCCATTTGTGAAAATGCGTGTAGGATACGTCACGAGGCGTTGATGAAATTTCTGTTCTTTCTTTTTCTGCCAGAAGAGATATTAAGTATGACGAAGGAAAAAGTGCTCGGGAATACGTCTCGTTATTAAATTAAAGAAAGCAAACGAACGGGTGTTTCATTGTCCCGGGTTAATTAATATGCCGAAAGAAAGGGACAGGTATAAAGGGGTCTCTCTATTTCGCCTGTTTGCGATGCCTCTATAAATTCGAGAAATCTCATTATTCCGCGGGATGGATTAAAAAGTTATAGAGGACGTAGCTGTTTAATCTATAGGGACTGTGTCAATTGTTACGAAAGTTTATTGTTCGTTACGCGATGATTTACGAGAAGGAAATGATTGTTTGAAGTACGGGGAGGGTAACGCCCTGGGGTATGTTCAGCGCAAAACCGGAGCCCTTTGTGGCCGTGGCAAAGTGGATTGCTGTGTAAGGTGGTGGAATATGAAAGATGGATCGAAATAACACGTGAGAGAAATGAAAGGTTTAAGAGCGGAGGGTAGTCTACCTTACCAACTACGCCAACACTGTACGAATAGAATTTCTTTGTTTTCGAATTACATTTATGTAACTTCGCAATGTTTTTTTTTTATATTTACAGTAATAACAGATTTTTAGAATTGTTTTCTCTTTATAGAGACTCTCTTTTTTCTGTACCAGATAAACGTGGCAATTTAGCAATCGTTTTCAATTGCTGAAATAAACGTGCAATTTGCTTTAAATGAAAGATTTAAAGCACGTAAATATTTTCACTTGTATTATTAATTATTAAATATTTCTTAGGAGAATTAGCAAAGATTTCAGTAGGATATCGTCTATCTTTCCCAATTGCTAAAGTAAACGCGCAGTTTGCTTTAAATGGAAGCGCGTAAATATTTTCTAAATATTTCAATATGAAATACTTTCAGTAACATTGAATATCATACACTTTCATTTGCACCAATTATTAAATATTTCTCACGAGAAATTCACTGGACATGTTCCGCGGCATACCCCACGGGATCTTGGTCTTCCCTTTGTCATGATTTTAACCGTATTGAATAGCACGGGTGGCTAGCAATTTGTACAAGGGACAACATCCCAAGTGCGAATTGCAAGCACGTTTATGACACGCAAGCCAGTAAAGTCGTTTTTGAGAGTCGCTTTATTTTTATCCTGCAATTGTATTTCTTCGAGTTTCTTCGTCCTCAACGACTAATTGCATGTGCCATAAACGTGAATTTCCAAAGGGTCATCGAGACCGGGCCCAGTGACCGTCGACCAGGTCAGGCCGCAGGATCCAAGCCTGGCAGAAATTCCGCCAGGCTGCCAAATTTCCCACATAACGTCTTCCACCTCTCCTGACACCGCCTCTCCTGCCCGGAATAGGTGGGTGTCGGTGGATCTATCACCTGATTGGCAAAAATGCGTACAAGACCGGCTCACGAATCTCCTTCAACTCGGAAATTCGTGAGGCAGTTCAGTTCACCATCAGACCGCAAAGAGAAACATCGTAAACTCTAGTTCAACGCACATCATCCACACCACTAATCCATCATTCAACTGCTTCATTAAAATAGTCCACTACCAATTCGTACATTCACGTTTAACCTTCGTTATCACACCCCTAATATCCTTATAACCTTAAACGGTCGTAAAAACATACGCAAGTATAGATAATATAACAAGATCCTTCTTGCAGCACGATCGAAATGTTCTTGCATCATTTTACGCTAATAACTGCTAAGAATCTAATCGAGTACCATTGAAGAGCACCTTCAAGCATAACGCGAGAATTCGATAAACTGCTTTGAATAAAGTATTCACTTTCATGCCATCAGTGAGGGTAAAAAAAACGCATGCCGGTCTATTGATTGCATTTTTTACGCCGGCATGGAGATGGAAAATATCGAAAAATTTCAGGTAGTACGGTGTGCGCGGCGCGAGGGTACAGCGATGGCCTGATTTCAAATACTCGACCTCCATATTCCGGCGATTGGAATACATTGAAGGAGATAATCCGAAACGCATCAGACACCACCGTGCTCGAGATCGACGTGATCACCGTTTCGTTCACGAAATACGACGATATAATACGCCCTTCTCCGCGGTTCTCCAGCAAATTTTCTCGAAATCGCCCGCCAACAGATAACGTAACGGACGTATAATTCTGAAATTATCTGATGTAGCTGTTTTCGGTTACCTAGCCCCCGGCCACGTTCCACAGTAACGAAGCTGACGTCAGATTTTCCCAGGGAACTATGAGAAATCTCCAACGCAGAGATATTGGCAAAGCGACTATTCTTTTTTCTTCCTCTTTTTACTCCACACGAACACCCAGAGACAAACTCGGTGACATTCTTTCCCTTGAAAATACTCCCTTATTTGTCCGCTTCATGGTAATATTCTTCACGCTGATTCTGTTCGAGAAATATTGGAAATGATCCTAACGTTCGATCTATTATCACGGCTACACGGGTAGGTCTAATGAAAAATGCTGGAGGAATATGCATTCCCTAGCCCTTCAGTTACTACGGATGCATACTACGTACGCGAGCTGTGAAACGCTCTTCGTATTATACAGAGTGTTCGATTTTTCAGCCATTCGCTGTAACGAAGAAAGTTTTCGACAAAGATTTAGCGGTATATAGAGCAGGGGTGGCCAGCTACATCACCTTTGGAAGCCACATTTCAGGAAGGAATGTTCGAAAGTGTTGTTCGAAAATCGACATCCTAGAATATTGGTATGCCTGGGGATGCCTGCGAACACCCCAGGTATAAAAGTGTACACTGTCACCACGCTCCGTAAACAGTTCTAATTGTGCGCCCGTCTTGTCTACGTCTTGTCTGAACATCTTCTAAAATACAATTATCTACCTTACTCCACACGAGTTATTTATTTAATACAACCCCTCAACAGAAAAAGCCGTTTGTTTATCTTTGATAGCGAAACAAACGAGAAACTGAGAAATCAGTGCAATTTTTTAAAGTTTACCCACAGATCTTCCTTGAATGAAATAAAATAATTACTTTTGGACATTGATCAGTTTTAGTTTACCATATTTCATACATACATTTTGTTTGCATAATAGCCGCACCACTCGCCTGCGAAAGCCACCCCTGGTATCGAGTGTACAACGAATGGCGATAATAAAAATAGCAAAATCAGGGTTACTTTGGGTTTTTCAAACAGGACCGGATAGGTTTTCTCTCGTCGTATTGTAGAGGGTGTTACGACGAATTCAAAAAGCATGCAACATCATGTTTTTGTAAACACAACAGTATGTTTACAGTAGCGGGAATAGGAATATTTCACTTTTCGTCGCAGACTATTTTCGAACGGGGTGAGGTAGGACGCGTGGTACAAGGTGATTTTACATATAAAAATAAACGGAAAATAGAGAATCAAATTTTTTCTTTCGAAGCCTCGTGCACTTCGATAAGTTTCGAAGCCATAAAATGCCTCTGGGTGTTGACTTTTTGTCAATGTTTTGATTTTTTTGGAAAAGTGTTACACAATTTTAGGAGATCCATCATCCACGTTTTCAACAGGTAATGCTCACTTATCTTTGCATACCA
>NW_017100195.1:1984075-1986186 GCF_001263275.1 Habropoda laboriosa | reverse complement strand
ATGGGATAATTTGTGAATAAAAGATTTTAATCAGATCCACGATGTTTCCACGAGTTCCATAATTTTCTCATTAATTTCGCCCGTAGTTAACGTATTTATGAATCACAATTTATATTTTTGAAACTTTTCAAATAGCCTACTATGTCATTTTCTCGTTATTTCTTATTATCTACTGTCGAAGAGAAGAAAAGGTAACATTTTCCTTCCAGAATAACGCATACGAAACAATTTTCGTAAATTCTTAAATACAAATTGAAATTTCTACAATAAGTGCCGGAAAATATTAGAATTTTCAAAGTAAATTTCATTCAAGATGGAGCGTGTTTTGCAAACCGAGTCGCCAGCAACTAACTGTCACGCAGAAAATTAGGTTCCCATATACTTCGCGATAAACCGTTCCATTTTCGTTTCGTTAAAACTGGAGGAAACGGAACGACTGTGTTCCATTTCATTTTTCGAAATACACCCCGCGAGAGGATGATGCGAAAGTCCTCTTAGGAGAACTCGATTTTAAAATGTAACTGAAATCTTGTCTGTGCCGGCTTCAAAATGCAAATCGAGAACCATTCTCCGCAGACATATTCTGCATAAGTATTTCACAATGCTATTTTTCACCCAACTATTGCACAACGCTATTTTCCGCATATCTGTTTCCAAGTGATTTTAAAATGCACAAGGAACTAACGTGCACACTATCGGAGGGCATCTATCTTCCATTTGGTCCTTTCAACCGCCCTTTAGTTGAATTTACGTATAAATAATAAATTTGTAACCGGACAATATGTCTTTGGTGCCAAAAATATTGCTAATTTTTGTTAAAAATGTAGTAATTTGATCCAATGGTTTTGTAGCAATTTAAATAATAATTAAGCGTTGAGGGTGAACACGAGGAAATTTGAAAAAAAAAAAATGCAAATTGGAGGTAATTATTTCGTTATTCAGAAGAAATTTAAAATTGAACATTTAAAATATTTCAAATTTAATAAAATGCAAGAAAATATTTTATATTACTATGGAAGTATTTTAATTTACCGAGGAAGCTTTATGAAAGTAATGTATAATTATATCTATTGTTCACGTTTCCAGTGATACAACTAAGGAATGAAATTTCATATTCTGATTTAAATATTACATTTCCCATTCAGATATTTGTAAACGAACCATTTATTGTTTTCGCGAGTAAAGTAATGGCAGTGGCATTGAAGAAGAAACATGGTACGCTGTTTTGTTCCTTCAATAGAGAAGATTTTGCTCTCTTTATTCTGTTTCGTGTCAAAGAAACGTAATGATATTTGATAAAATAAAAATTGAATTAGACTTGTTTGCGAAGGAAAGATAAACAGATTTGCGAAGCCATTCCTTGGTTACTCGACCGGGAAGGGTACGAATAAATGTCGTTAAAATTCGTTCACATTATAATAGCGCAAATTAGATTTAACATTTCATATAGTATATGTTCAAAGCGATCGATCCTATGAAATATTTTACGTATTATGGATTTATGAAATATTATCGGACTTTTCGGTTGAAATACTAAAACAGTTAAATACTAAAATTTAGAGATATTTCGTTTAAAGGTTTCTCCTAATTTTTAGTTTTCTGTTACTAGTACAAACAATTCGCCTAATCGGGTGTCACGTTCAATATGTGTTTCACTTCGCAGAGTATTTACAACTCAATTCGCAGCTTTGTAACACTCTATCGTTATCACGAAATCCTCCTGGGCCTTAATTTTAATTCAGAGAGAAATCTGTAGAGAGAGAGAGATGGAGACAGAAAGATATAGGGAGAGAAAGAGAGAGAGAGATGGAGAGATGGAGAAAGAAAGATATAGGGAGAGAAAGAGAGAGATGGACAGATGGAGAAAGAAAGATATGGGGAAGGTTGAAGAGAGATATGGAGAGAGAGAGAGAGAGATGGAGACAGAAAGATATAGGGAGAGAAAGAGAGAGAGAGATGGAGAGATGGAGAAAGAAAGATATAGGGAGAGAAAAAGAGAGGCTGAGAGAGATATGGAGAGAGAGAGAGAGAGACGGAGACAGAAAGATATAGGGAGAGAAAGAGAGAGGCTGAGAGAGATATGGAGAGAGAGAGAGAGAGAGAGAGAGAGA
>NW_017100195.1:1981053-1981810 GCF_001263275.1 Habropoda laboriosa | reverse complement strand
AAAGATATAGGGAGAGAAAGAGAGAGATGGACAGATGGAGAAAGAAAGATATGGGGAAGGGCTGAGAGAGATATGGAGAGAGAGAGAGAGATGGAGACAGGAAGATATAGGGAGAGAAAGAGAGAGAGAGAGATGGAGAAAGAAAGATATAGGGAGAGAAAAAGAGAGGCTGAGAGAGATATGGAGAGAGAGGGAGAGAGAGATGGAGACAAAAAGATATAGGGAGAGAAAGAGAGAGAGAGATGGAGAGATGGAGAAAGAAAGATATAGGGAGAGAAAGAGAGAGAGAGATGGAGAAAGAAAGATATAGGGAGAGAAAGAGAGAGGCTGAGAGAGATATGGAGAGAGAGAGAGAGAGAGAGAGAGAGAGAGAGAGATGGAGAAAGAAAGATATGGGAAAGGGTTGAGAGAGATATGGAGAAAGAGAGGGAGAGAGAACTGTGGAAAGAAAGATATGTGGAGAGAGAGAGAGAGAGAGAGAAAAATATGAGCAGAGAGAGAGAGAGAGAGAGGGACAAAATTTTAACTAGAAATCTGAAAGAACCAACTCACTTCCACCACGTATAAAAATTCCTCCCCTAGCGATCAAAGATTTAGAAAATCCCTTTGTCCTTCTTCCTTAGGTACACTCTCGCCTCGAAGCAAATTTCTACAACGCCCGAACCCCGTCCTTAGCCGAAAAGCTGGTCACGTAATTCGAAATCGCTAAGGGACGATTACATTTCGTTCACTTCCCAACCAAATCGTGCAAGTATCG
>NW_017100195.1:1962006-1981020 GCF_001263275.1 Habropoda laboriosa | reverse complement strand
GTAGAAATTCCGGCCAGGGGCCAAAGAAGTGTCGTAGGAATGGACGTGTGACAGAAAAGCCGGAAATCCGGGCTACTATCGACGACGCGGAACATCACGTCTGTAATGTAACGCTCTCGAGCGGCACCGGGACAACGGCAAATTTAAAGAAGACACGTTCCCGACTTTTTTCAACTTCTTTAGCCGCGCACAGACAAAGGAGACACGCATAAAAGTAGACGACAGGCATTATCGCATTTCAAAGCACCTTGGGATGCGAACAGATGAGAGAAAACGTGCACAAGGAACCGAGACCGGAAACAAACGTCGAATTGCTCCTAGTTTATAACGAAAACTTCGAATCCGTTCCAACATTATCCGACAAGTTAAACATGAAGCTCTTTGATCGACCGAGGATCCTGCAATTTTGCACACTTTTTCAAACTCTAAAGTCAGATTTGCGCTAGTCTTTGAAAGTACATCATTGGAATCCCTCGGACCCTACAAAATTCTTTCGGTACACATTGTACAACATTTAAGCACGTTTCGTTGCATACCTGAATAATTACATTTCAACAAAAGGAAACATGCTGATTTGTATATATTTGCAATAAATAAACCAAGGAGAAGCTTTGATAGATGAAATAATTTGCACTATTGAAAATAAATCTAAATCGAATTACTCGGAAAACATTTTCACAAGATCGAACGATAACCTGTGTATACAAAACCAATAAAGAATCGTGTTAATAATAAATTATTACATCGATACGACACAGAACGTAGAACTTGAAATTTCCCAACTTGCAATATTCATTTGAAAATAATCATACTCGGAGAACTTTACATTCGTATTTCCAGAAACTTAACAGATTAGATGAAAGTTCGGATCGAACATGCAGAAGGGAAGTTCGGCAGCTAGGCCAAAAGGCGACCGATATAAGACACTAATTTGAATAGCAGAGTTCCGAACATTCCAACTCGATGTTGCCAAAGGGATAAGAATACATTTCCAAGGGTTAACGAAGAAAAAGGAAAAACAAGTTTGTCGTTGGCCGCTTCCGTTACAGCGAGCCATCCAGTTCCAGCAAGCGGTTTAAGAACTTTCCTCTGCATTCTTCCTGGGAACGTTGCCGCGCGAGGCGGAGATATAAAGATACCGTTCCCGATAGTGGCTAAGAATCCCGCGACCGAGATTCGAGACCATAAATACCAAAACTACGTACAATACCGCGTGCAAAGCTGATAATGTCATACGTTATCGCGACGGGGCGGAAGTCAAAAGGGACGCGGTATAGTTACAATCAGAATTCAGAGATCGTGGCCTCTGGCATGAAATTCTGTTTCCTTCTCCGTTCCTGTCTGCTTCCCTTATTTCTCTAACCCCTCCCTCTCTCACTTTGTCGATTCCTCCCTATCCAACCTCCCTCTGTTGCCTTTGTCCGTTTACCTGCACACAAACGCATGGTTTCCGTGTCTTTTTCGCCCCTTCTACCATCTCTCTCTCTCCCCCTCTTGTAACTTCTTTTCCCTCTTTCTCCATCCTTCAGCTCTCTATTAACCCTCGCTCGTACGTTGATTACCCGTTTGTTTCTCCTTCTCCCGCATTTTTCGTATCTCCCTTGTTCACTCATTAACTGCCCTCTCTGTATACTCATCCCTCTTCGTTACACCCTCTGCGTTCCACCGTGTTCGTCTCTTTTCCACTCGAACCTCTCCACCCGTTCGCGCATATCCGACTGTGTTTCTCTCTTTCGTGTTGACTAGCTGGCCTGGCTTTACGCGGTCCGTGCTCGTATCAGAGCACCGTAACTTCATCGGTGAGTGCGCGCAGAGATAAACACGGAATTGTACGCGTCCGTCCGAAAACTGCCAGGCAAGTTTCCGCCTGGAGTACGTCGATCCTGCCCGTCGGCGTAATCCTTTCCTTACCTTTGTACACACCGATTGAACAATCCGTACGGGGACAAACGGTTTTTGCCAACACTTCTCCTGTGCATCTTTCGCAAGCGGCACACGTGAAATGAAATCGACGTCGAAGAGACGCGGTTCGCTTGTTCGTAGACGTGAGGCATCTTGCTCGGCGCATTGTTCCAAGTGTTTGAGGATAGAATGGAACGGCGGATTGTCTCGGCAAGTGGGAACAGGTTAGCTCGGTGGATAGTAAGTTCGAGATGTGTAATTATTGGGGTAATGTCGTTTTTTCGACAGCTGAAATTGGCGAAACATGGGAAGCTCGCGTACGTTCTGAGAGATTGTTTTTTAGGTGTTTCTGGAAAGCTAAGTTAGTATAGGAGATATACCGCTCTGGAGATAGAAAAAATAGAGTGCATTTAATATTTTCTTTTTTTTTCAAAGAAGGAAAAATGCCAGTGAAACAGGAAATGAGGTGACGATTAAATGGTTCGAAAAATTTAGAGACGGAGATTTCGATCTTCCAGAAAATGAAAAGAAAAACAAAGGTTTTGGTAAAATAGAATTGCAAATTGACGGAAAGACGGCGAAAATTTGTTTAGAATAAAGAAATTATTGGTTTAAAGTATGAAATTGGCACGAATTTTCCGAAAAACCCAGTATAATTGGCAAAAGAGAATTTTCAAATTGCCAGAATAGAGAAATTATTGCTTTAAAGTACGAAATTTACTTATTTCAAGTCGGAACGAATTTTCCTGACAATCTAACATTACTTCGCTGCTATTTACTGACCCAGTATTCTACATAAATGGTCAGTATTTAAAATAAAACAACAGTACGTAATACAAGCGGTCAGTATTACATCGATTAATACAAAAGCTGTCAGTATTTTCACTAAAACATGCAAACATAATAATTTGTCAGTATTTCGAATAAATGGCCAGTGTGTATAATGAAATATCCAAACAGAAAATTTAAAAACAAATTAAATACCCACCAAACAAACAGACTTGTCCTGCTAAAATTAATTACTTATACTGACCATTTATTTAAAAAAAATATTTGCCATTAATTTCAAAAAATGCTGACCAAATAAACAGAAGTAATGCCATTTCAACCAAACAACCCTTACCATCCATCGAATTGCAACTTCCAAACCTCGAAAAATGTGTTGTCAAACAAATTGCAAACAGAGGAACAAAACGAAAGGAAATTCTGTATCGAAAATATCGAACAAAAAGCAGCAGTGTTCCAACGAAATTGCATCAAAATAAAACAACGGTACACCATATAAGGGTTAATACACGCCACACGGTTGCACACCCGAAATCTTTGTCTCGGAAACAAGCCGTGCCAATCAAACCGTGAAATGATGCGAGGCACAGAAAATAGGCAGAAAAAATAGGTCCACTCGATGAAACGTGCGCACGCGTGTGCACCCTTGCGATTTATCCGCACCCCGCGTTTCCGGCCGCAAGTGCAACGCGCTGGGCCGGCCATCACGCGGAAATTGTGTCGAATAGAATCGATACCTCGACGCTTATTTTTTTCGCGGACGTGGCCTCGGGATTCCAATCGACGTATGAAGCACCCGGAGCTTCCTGTTCCGCGAGCTAAAGCAACGCGAAAAAATGAAATCCACAGAATTCGATCCGAGCGGAAGATCGCGATCGCGTTCGAACACAGCGCTGGTGATCTTGGTTAAAACCGATTGATCAGTTCGGGTATTCCCTTTGAATACTCCTGACGGCCGCTTTGAACAGATATTTGCGTCTAGAACTAGTTTTCTGTTTAATCGAGAAATTTTTTTTCGACCCTGTAAGATGAAAGAGGCGGGTTTTAGAATTAATATTGACCTTTCATCGTGCTAAATGTTCATTTAGAGGACTGGACTGCAAATGTTCATTCAGAGGTTTCGTGCGATGTTTGGAAATTTCTTTCGTGTGAATGATTAAATAAACGGTTATTTCTTACCGCGTTGACTTACGCATACGGCTTTTTTTAATAGTTTGAATTTGTTCCGTACCGAACATTTTTTTCGTCTATTTTCGCATCGAGCCTTTCTCCTTTTATTTTTATAGCTTAAGGAAATTGTAAGACAGGCCTGAAGAATCCGCGACCCATAGGATTAGCCGGGGCCGTTATTAAGCGCGTACCCTCGGTAATTTCACCACCAGAACTCAGTTTATTAACCATTGTCCCGATTTTCCAATTACTGAACTAGTGTCTTCCTTCTCTCATGTCCTATCTCCTTTTTTTCGGAATTCCCCAAAACCCCGACACCTCATCCTTCTACCACCACCTTCTACCACCACTTCCCACCACCACACCCTACGACCAATACTTAATGTTCTTATTTCTCCCATTTTTCACTTCCAAAATTAAACTCCGCCCTCAGTAGCTGAGATGCGTGACTTCCTCTGAATTTCGAATCAGTATCATTCTGAACGTTAAACAACCAAGTATTGAGTCAGTCCGAGCGCTGAACGCATAATCAAGTCGTTTATATTATAACGTTGGAGAAAGGGTATTCCGGGATCGCTTCAGACCTCGTTAGAAAACAGTCCGATTTTTCTCTCGTGATCCAAGTTTGAAACATAACTCAAACCGACGCGAGTACACGACAGAATTATTTGAACGAAGTAATGCGTACTGTGAAATGTCAAAAAATAGACGCTTTGCTACGCGCTGCTTTTTAACGTTTCCACTAGTCAGGAATATTTCTCCTTGTTAACGTGCAGCGACAGAATTTTCGAAAAAATGCCTTGAAACAGAACGCGACATTTTATAAGTAAAACTTGCAGAAGTAGTAATATGAAAAATACAAAGTTTTTAAAGAAAACGAAATGAAAATTTACGTTTTCAAATAACGAAACTTGATTGTCAATATTAACATCAAAACTGTACATTTAGACAATTAGAGATTGCTCTGTGAAGAAATAATACAAATTTTTGGGATACTTCAAATGTATCGATTTAAATCCACCGTTGAGTCCTTCATTTTCCACACGAAAATTTAACGTTAAACTGAAGATATGACTTTCTAAGCATTTTATCAAAGAGCCCCATCCTCCTTTCGTCGCGAAATTTTCCAAAAACGAGGGAACCTTTCATTTTATATTGCACATGTGTTGGAATATAAAATGTAATTGTATTACACAGTTGAAACAGTTTTTGTAAAACATTTGAGAATGTTTCTGAAATATTGTCGAAGTGAATCGTGTCTTCCCTTAGAAAAGCACAACTACCCTATAAAACGTTCGTTTACGCCCTAACCTTTACGGTGAACCGACGCTACGTTGCCTTCTTTCCTTTCCTCTCCGGGGTTAATTTCTCAAGGAAACAGTGCCACCGATAACGATGCAGTTTGAACACGAGACCTCGAGCTCGATTTTTATCGCAAATCAAAGCGTGCCACCGTTTGGAAACGCGCCTATCGCCCCTTTTTTCTGGTTACTGCTTCCTGAAAGCGGTGCTTCGAGAAGGGGATCCTATTACGAACACTTCAATCGACAGGACTTGAATATCGTATCTAGCTTGCGATTTAGACACGATACGAGAGACTTTTAAATGGTCCACAGAGACCAAGAGGATCCTCAAGTGAAACTTGACGGAGTTTGTACACGATTCTTTTCGTTTGAGAGTGAGACAAAGTTACTGCGGAAGTTCGAGTAGTGAGTAGATCGAGGAAGTACTTGACTTATAGTTGGGGCCACGATATAGCGAGGTCGTAAATTAAACTCTCAAGAATCGGCACCGATTGATGTTGCGGCACTCAAGGCCGTGTGTTGCAGTCTGTTTGAGGGTTCCAACAATAAACGAATGGTAGCATATGATTTGGTACTTCAAGTAGAAAATGGTATTTCATTTACAAATGGAAAATATGTTAATATTAAAGCTACACAATCCTTTTGCATTTTCTATCTGTATATAACACGAGCAGGTAAATGAAGATGTTAAAGACCTCAATAAGACCTTTACTTGTGGATACAAGAATTCTTTGTACGGTCCTGACCATGGTTTTAAGTACTTATCTGCTCGTATTTCTGTCAATTTCGGGGTCCCGGCAGCTAAAACATGTTTACTTTGACGCCTAACCGATTTTACGACCTCGCTATATCGTGGCCCCGACTATACTTCTTTTTGTTGTGACGATAATTGGCACTTTTGCACTGTTGAAATTTGAAAGACTTTACCGCTGGCAAATTTTACCTTACGTTTTTATAGAATTAGAGCTAATTTAATGTAAACAAGATTTCGAGTAGAAACGAAAGTGAGAATTAACAAGGCAATTGGTTGATCGCTGAATTTACGAAGAATGTTTAAATGCTTTTCAGGTGCTGAAGGATAAATCTGTAGCAATAAATGTGGTATAATGAGTAATTAAGTGAAAATCTAGAATAACACTGATAGTTTTTGACAAAAATTTTATATGATAGCTTTAAATCTGTGAAAAGTTGAAAAGGTGACGGATACGGATGATTTACTCTAAATTTCCCTCCCACTTGCTATTATTAATTGAAAACACCGTGGGAAAAAGGATGCGAGGATAGATTACAGGGCTTGCAAAGTAGAGCTGAAAATTTCTATTTCTTCTGAAGGTGCGCGTGATGCCAGCTTGTACGAAGACAATCCTCTTAGGGAGAGGGAAATGTGTCCTAATTTGTTCTCCGTTTTTGTTCCGTTCTGGTTGGTGCGTTCTTGGACTTGTCAATGGAAACGCAAACAGAGAAAGAGAAGAACACGGGAGCTACACGTTTCCTCTTCGACTCAGCTTCGCGGGCTTTGTGGATGGAAACAATGTTTCCGCTATAACAGCTCGACCATGCTCTAAAGCGCCACTCTTCAATCTTTTTGCGTCTGGATCCACTTTCTTTGCCAACTTATATATCCCGCACGCGCTTTCAACCAACTAAATGAAGATAATTAAGTAAAGAACTCGAGTGCTCTCGCGATGAGATTTAAAGCACTTAAAATATTTCAATAACCCCAATTCCTATAGTAGAGCAAAAATGTTCGATAAGACGTAGTATCAACTCGTGGGGAGCGGTACGAGTTAGATTTTATATTTTTTGAAGAGAACAGAAACTTTAGCTTCAATTTAAGACTCGAGATTGCCAAACACAAATTGTATATAATATTTTCGCTTCGTTTTGTTTAACCCTTTCGCGACTAGCGCCGGTTATATCCGGCATCGACTAAGCGCGTCGCCTCAGCAACTCAAAGTGAAGATTTATTTTAAAATACAGAACAAGGCCTCAGCAACATTCCCTTCATCCCATACACCCTCAAGTCCTCTGCCTATTTTAAAATACAGAACAAGGCCTCAGCAACATTCCCTTTACCCGATACACCCTCAAGTCCTCCGCTGTTCCAACGAAATCCTCTAAGATTTGAAAAAACGCGAGACACTCTTAATGCGCATGGTGTGCGCTAATGGCACGACGACCCGTTCGTTAGTGGCGTACTGATGGCTAGTTCCGCAGTCGCGAAAGGGTTAACACTGTATCAACCCTTTGCGCTCGAGGATCTTTTTGCTATCAATTGCAAGTCAGATTCATTTCCATATTCAACGTATATACGTGTAAGGCAAGGGGTTAAGAATCTACCACTTCAAAATGACGTAGAAATACCTAAATAAGAAAATAGAATTACTGACGAATTAAGAATCTTACGTTACAAATAAGAATTACATTTTCTGTGTGAATGTAAAGAATTTGAACAACAAAGGAGAAAACACGACATAAAACCGAACACTATTCTCATATCACAGGACCACTTAGAAAACACTTCATTGCTAATGACCTACATAATAATCGATACAACGTACAAATTTCATTTAAAAAAAAAGAGATTTCATATTTCGCATATTTTAAAGAAAATATTTCAGTCCTATCAAATTTCATGATATATTTAAAATATGTATTCGAAATAAAATTTGCGTTACACGAATAAAAGTGTAAAAACTTTTTTAACACTGTACTGTTTCCAATTTTTTTTAATAGATTTTGTAAATTCTATTCGAACAATTTTATTTTCATCCAGCTGCGAAACAGCTTTGAACAAGGAGCAAAAGAAGAAATCAGCTTCCGCCCCGAAAACTTCGACCAACGATCAGCCAAGTTACGGTCGAATAAAAGCCCCGATGCGTTCAATTGCACGCGGCAATCTTGCCAGCGAAAGTTCACACAAAAGACAACCTTGCTAGACTTTATTCCGCCTTCTGGAACGCGATTTTAAACCATTTTCCCCATTTCAACGACAAAATCGTATTTACCATTCTTCGACCACGCGCGAAATTACGTGTTTATCGAATCATTCGATTACGGAATTAAAATTCGCGAAATTAAAGCTCCAGATGTAGATAAAGTAGGAATTTTGTTATTTTGTAAAATATTTCCATACTGTTGGTTTTGTTTCTGAAGGTGTTTATTTACAAGCTTAAAACGTTAAATTGCAACGCTTGAAAATTGCAATAATTTTAAAGTAAGCAAAGGAAAAGCATTTTTCAACTTATCAAGGTACGATTTTTAATTTGAGACTAACATAGAGCGTCTTCTGAGCGTATTTGTGCTCCTTACACGGAGCCAATTTGGGCCAATTATTCACATTGCTTCCTATCAACCAATTGTCCTTTGAAGTACACTTTAAGTAAAACACTTAAAATAACGCGGAGTTATTGGAAAGAAAATGAAAAAAAAATTCAGAATGTACAGGGTTAAGGCAAGGTGTTAAAATGTTAGACTACCTTTACCTCTCCGAAAAGTACCTCTTCTTTAAGAATTTATTCTGAACAAACAGTAACTCCTTTTTGAAAATAATTTATCATCGATGGTAGAAGCATATGTAAACAATTACACAGAAATTTTCTTTCAGTTTACTTCTTTTTAAAATGTTGAAATCGAGAGTGTATCGCTGGAGTACCTTATTGGCACTGAACAGGTTCCTCAAACCAAATAGCAAATAAACCTAACGAGTCCATAGGCTGACGCAGGACTTTTTCTTCAATGGACAAAAATAAGAAAACAAACGTTGTTTTATTCTTGAGCATCTCTCAGAAATGAAAACGAAATTCGCCGGGACACATTCTCGTCTAATAATTGCGGGTTCGTTTGTTTCGCGAAATTCCGTGAAAAGAGCTATTAGAGTCGCGTACAACGTGAAGAAATTGTTATTCCGGGCAGGGACACATGAAAGAGCGGGAAACGCGAGTTTCAAGAGCGCCGGAGAGAGAGAAAACGTGTAAGAGAACGACAGAAACGTAAACGAAGTCAATCAATCAGAAAAACGCACACCGACAGTGTATCTTATACAGCGTCAGAATTCTCAGAGGTCTATATTTCAATTTACCTCGAGAATCGAGCAAACTTCACCTACTAAAAGTAAAGTGGCTGTACCTTCGACCATTACGGTACCGACTGGATTTCAAGGTGTTTAATAACATTAAAAATGGACGCTTCGTCTTTATGCAGGAAGGATTTTATGATTCCAACATACGTAACCCTGAGATCACGCTAAAGAGTATTTCGAGATCGAATCATCCAATCTCATACACTCAAATGACATCGTATGAGTAAACTTTATAATCCGTAATCATAAAGCTACAGCCTCGGCGAAAAGTATCAGACACCGCGGCGCGTTAATGAAGGTCGTAACTCTTTACTCCGATGTTTCGACACCGCGTATCGTACAGTGTTTTTCCTTACGATCGTTTCCAGAGGTAAGGAATGATAGTTGAAATGTGTCTTTTGGTTTTTCTTGTCCTCGTGAAGTGTCTCTTTTGAACTCTTTATTTTGTGGTGGTGCGTGGGTATATATTAGGTCGGTGTATGTTGTGATTGGTTGGACGTTGAAGGTGGTGGAAAAGAAGGTCTCGAAAAATGCGGAGGTGTGATTGGATATTAGGAAACTAGTGGAAGGAGAACGTGAGGGTGAAGGTGGTGTGTAAAAGTTGAAATAATTTTGGGGAAAACCCGGAAAGGGGAAAGGGATAGGGAACATGACCAGGATGCGACTTGAACTGCTTTATGGTAGGGAAGGAATTTGTTAGGGGCTAGGAAGACGGCTGGAAAGGACTGTTTATTAGTTTATGATGTGTTACTGGCCGGTGGGCTGCGCGACCGGACAAGGACAATCGAACACACCGCATAAAACATGAATTATTTAAAAATATTTTTCTATCCAACTGTTGAAATGTGAAAACAATCATTTTGTATTAATTTTGCTAATATTTTCTGGGCCGCCAATGAAATCAATTATACACCATTTTAATCATATCACTGTAACACTTTAAATTAGACCAAATCAACGAACCAAAGAATTAATCCTGAGAATTCTAGAATTATTTCTAATTAATTAAAATTAAATTCTTAAATTCAAACGTCTACTCATCCTTGCTTAAAACATGCCGATTCACTTTAATTTCCAGCAGAGTTCCTCCTAATGTGTAACACCTGCTTCAAAAGTCTCTGCCAAGATGAACACAATTTTCAAAGCTCGATCGTTTTTCACTGCGTTACGTAAATCCTCGTGTTTCACGTGTTCCGTACAAGTAAACTCCATGCACAAACTCGAACAGAGCTCGCGGAGAAACGAGATCTACTTCGGCGGAGTTAATGGATCGGTTGACGACAATCGGATCGCGTCAGCCGCGAACTTCGACTTCCATCTCTCGACGTAACTGCGCGAAAAACCAGCGGAATTGGAAGTGAAACGGAGTCACGAAACGAAGCTTTCGCGCGAGCTCGCATGGAATTACTTTACGCGAAGTCAACTCGAATCGAGCTGCTTTCAAGCCCGAGCGCTATCCCATTAACGTTAAGATCCTGCCGTTGAAGACGGCTACGAGTTACGGAGACTTCAGTTCCCATCCAAGCACGTGATTACGTGCTCGTTACTGAACTCGGCTGTCTTTTTATTCCGGTTCAATTATGCAGCCGTGGATGAAGCAAAATTTTCACCCTCGCACATAAGCATTGTTTCAGATGCCATATACATATAACGTTTGTTGCTTTTTTTTTTTTAGTAACAGAAAGAGAACGAAATTTAGGTGATACGTCGATCTTACTGTCGTTGTTTCGATTAGAATTCAACTTGATCAATTTGGACCAATCTACCGTGTAGATCTTATTCCTAGGCTCGTGCTACAAATGGAAACAGAGTCCTGCAATTTTTGTGAGTCAGTTATTGTCGTTCAGTGTTTTGTGTTTGGACCGTACAGATTAGCAAGTGATTAAAATTTATTGGGGACGTGCACTACCGGCCAAAAGTTTGGAATCACTGAGCATTGCAATTTGCACAAAAATTTCCCGAAGAAAGTCAGCGGCTTTGAGAATTTTTTATCGTTCTTTGGAAGTGACGTGGTGCAAATGATTACTCGCCAAGTGGGTAACGAAAATATATTTATTTAAACGTAATGCTTAAACTAATTTCCTCTAACTGCACGCTGATTGGGCAATTTGGGAAAATTCCTAAAACCCAATCAGCATGCTTCAGTGACATCGCAACATCCTTCTCCTGCGCCCTCAACGCGCGGTGCATTGGAGCGGGGCTGGCGATGTCCTGACCTGAGAGTGGCGATGTCTGAAACAGCGGGGAACTTCCGCCAGGTTCGACTTCGCCGGACTCTTGACCGTTGCGAATTTCTATGTCGACCCTTTGGAAGGCCCTTTTTATGGCAAGGCACTTGGCTATTGAGGACCAGAGAAGTGAATTTGTAACTCTGGAGTTGTAAACCGAACTTTCTCTCGCCAGGATATTTTTTACTCGACACTCATGCTAACAATAACCAAAATCCTAATCTCAAAAACAGCCTCTTTCCCACGTCCGTGCCATACATCGTTGCGCTCAACAAAATTTATATTAAATATTACACTAAACAGTTTGGACGAATAGATGGATCTTATGCTACTCTTTAAACCTCATTGCTAGGCTCGTGCTACAAATGGAAACAGAGTCCTGCAATTTTTGTGAGTCAGTTATTGTCGTTCAGTGTTTTGTGTTTGGACTGTACAGATTAGCAAGTGATTAAAATTTATTTCAAATATTATACTAAACAGTTTGGACGAATAGATGGATCTTATGCCACTCTGTAAACCTCACTGCTAGACTTATGCTGATTAGTGAGTATGTACCTAGAATTCTTCAGTCGTCTTTCCCACGAAAGTCTTCCAGCTGTACCTTCCCGAAGGTAATTAACGCATTACGAGGCCAGAAAAAGAGAGACAAGTTAAGAGTTAGCAAATTATAAATATAGTTTTCTCCAACAAAGAAAACTTTGTGCAACGTTCTGCATTAAAGGTGGTCAAGAAGTATAAGGAAACGGCTCTAATCTTCCAATTGGAAGATTTACGCTCTCACAAATGCCCTAAAACCATCTAAAGACTTGTTCGAAGGAGCCACGGGATTACTAGAATTTTTTCCCAGTGCAATTACACGAGAGTTTCTATTATTCGTCAGAATAAAGAGATCGGGAGCTTAAAATGCATCATTCAGGTCAATTACGACCTTCGTAATTCCATACAGAAACAATTAGGTTCCTGCAGTCACCAATTGAGAAGCAATCAAGCTTCTGAAATTATCAGCAAGAAGCAATTAGGCTTCGGTATCAATCAAATCAATTTTCTCCGAGATAAATCTCGGTCAGTCCTTCGAATAATTTAGTCGGCACTTGTGTGATGCGTGTAAGTCTAATTAAAACTGCAAACATACGCTATTTAAGTAAAAAATAATACTTAGATAACACGAATGAAGGAAACTTAATTCAACCTTCTCCAAGATTATTTCAATTTTCCATACTATTGTATAAGTGAAAGTTAACAATTTTACGAAACCTTTTGTTTTGGCCTTATCGTTTCGAAATTTGTCTGATTAAATTAAAGGGAACGTGGACGAAGGACAAAATTAAGAACTCAATTAAGGTGGAAGTGCGCGAAAAAGCACGAACAGTAGTCTATGGGCGCCAACGGCAATAAAAGGGTTAAACGAGCTACTTATAATGCTTATAACATTAAGCATCAATCTTTCGATTAAATAAACAGTTATTTAACACAGAATAGTGTAATACCTTTCTTTCAAACATAAACAATCGGAATAATCGCCTAAAAATGAATATGACACTGTTCGGTCATAAAACACTTCCGATGCAGGCAAGGCGAGGGATTAGTCGACACGGTCTGCAAATTTAATTTCCAACAGCGCAATAACCAAAACCCTCCCATCTGGCTACCAGAAGCGGCCAACTTAGCGACCGACCAGGAAACAGTAGGGATTCCCTACAATATAACAAACCTTTTTTAGCAACAATCTCCCTACCTTCTCGACACCTCAGCTACCCCCAGAATATTGGAACACCAATGGACACATCTCGACCACCTCCACTACACATTTAGACAGCAAATTAGAACACACACAGAATTTATAAATTGACACGCACAGACACTCAAACACTCATTACCATTCTTATTTTCGTAACACATCATACCTCTCGTTAAACTAGTTATAATAAAGCTATATCATTGTTCAATATTGTGTTGATACAATCACCAAATCATACAGTCCACTATCCAATTGACCACTTCGAAAGACTTCACTGGAATCCACTATAAGAATTCCAGTTCGAAGTCCGCGTCATATTATCGTCGCGGAAATACTCGTCGACGCTGTGACGCGATAACAGACACTGTGTTTTGAATTTACTCCAGCAGAAATTATCTTATATGCATATGGTATAGTAATCAATTAAGTACGACAATCATTTTACGTTAACATTCAGTCTACTATCTGAATTTCTATATTTAGAAAAGTACAGTCGAATTACAACGAAAGCAACGAAACGAGATTGCACGAATCAAACCTTCAACCTTCTGTTCTAAACGTAACCATATTGTTGCTTTTAGGCTACGTGTGCTGTGTATCGCAGCTTCGTTAAATACTTGAAATTCGTGTTGTTTGGTGGAGATAAAGACATAGTTCCAGTTACATTCGGGATTATGGTTCGCCTTGTTTTAGAGGTCAACCGAAGTTCCACAGAGGGTTGAGTCAAATAAAGCGTTGGAAATAGTTCCCTCATGAATTTCGTTTAGTTTTCGTGAGAATTTCATGTACGCGAAAACCACGGTTTCTCTGGGTTTCAAATGTTATTTTCTTAGCCAGAAACACTGGCTTTACACCCTCTTTAGATTTTTCTAATTGATCATTTCCCATTTCTGGAGAAATTAATTTAGACCGCGAGTCTGTGTAAAATGAAACTATCAGGTAACCTAAAAAATTCGATTCAGTACTTCTAAATATTTGCACCATATTCGTTACTATATGGAATCATATTTCAGGCCATTCAATTTTCACAAGAAATTTAGTTCTCGTAAATTTTCCATATTCATCGAAACCTTCATATAACCAGAGATGTATAAATTAAAATGAATTTTTTATTTCAAACTTTCTAATCTTTACCAGCAAATGCGGACAGCAATCGAATTTCTAACAAAAGAGGTTTAGCAGTAACTAGTTCATTTTGTAACATTTTCAGATTTAAAAAATTGCAGAAGAAAGTCGGAAGTTACGTTTACATCGTCTAAAAAAAATTGAAACTTTTCATTTAGTAGTAACCTAGGAAAAAAATTCCCAAACTTTACCTATTTTCAGGCGCCTCAGGGTGATGTGCCCCCTTGAGAAATTTAAATACCCTCCTCGATCATTTCTCCACATATTCCATTAAATGCATCAACAAATGTCTCGTGGATTGCATAAAAAAAAATTAATCTACCGAAGTAAACAAGCATACAAGCACCAAATACAAAAGGTACCAGAAATTTTCCAAGAAAAATCTTCTCAGTTACGAAAAACAAATTCGCAACGACGTGATTCTGGACTAGGTCGCGGCAATCTTACCCGTTTCATCATCACACGGCCAGAGGACACTACTAATTACAGACAGCAATTCGTCGCCGGCATGGCCGACTGTTACCCACGTCCAACACAGAGGACGTGGAAATTTTACGACGCTACTCCGTATCGTTAACACGGCTTTCCTACGTGCACCGTAACGCTCTGTTCCTGTTCTCGCTGGCTACGAGCTACAATTTAGCATAATTGCAATTTAACACTTGTCCTAGGAGAGACTTCCACTTAACCGCAATTCTCTACGTCCGTCTTGCTCGTCGGTCGCGCGCCTTATAACTTTCCTACTGCATTTGCATGAGACCGATAACGCTGATACGATTAGAATACACCGCGTCAAAAGGCGTTATTAGCCGTCTCCATGCTTCACGGGAGGGCACGTTTAATTGGCAAGCAGGGAATTTATAATTGGAAATTGTCCCTGTTTTCCAGTTACGCCTGTTTAATGTCTGGGTTAGATTAGGGTTTCGTCGCAATTCTTTCGAATTCCCGTGTGAATAATTAACGAGGGGAAAAATGATCGTTTCGTGGGAAAAGTTTTTACTGGGTTTCGTTCGTTTTACCAATCAAGTTGCGCATATAGTTACGAGGTTTTCGGTTGAATGAAACGAGGGTTACGGACGTCGACATACATATTCTTATACGTATATATACTGCGTGTCGTAACTATAAAACCACTCCAATATTCTCAATTCCCATGTATTGTGATTAAAATAATAACAAACGTCTGGTTCAAAGGTCTATCGAGAAACAATGTTTTCCCAGAAAAAGTGTCGTATACCTCTCTCCTATCTTTCATTAGTTTTTAGTCATCCTGCCTCCTTTCCTTAACTGTAAACAAATCCGCATCATCCTAACGTTAGTCACCCCGAAATCTAGACCTCCACATCATCCTTTACTCATCGCTGAATCTAGACCTCACCGCCTCTCCCTACATTCACCTCTGAGACCAACCCCTACTCTCTTACTTACCGAACCTATATCTAGAAACCTTTTCCGTCGAAACAGCAGATTTTTGTCTAGTGGTCTTCACGCACCGAACGTCACCGAACTTTCTAATAAAGTCGAATAGTACTACGCGCAGAATAGCTCCCTTATTACCGCGTACCTATTGAATATAATAAACCAACGCAAGGAATCGCGAGCCGCGGAATACAACAAAAGATAGAATAAGTATAAATCTCGGGGAAAAAACAGTAAGAAACTGATTTGTTGTTGTTTCATAATTATAGAACCATAACTATAAGGCGTCTTATTACAGCCAAATTAAACTTAGGATACAATAACGCGAAATTAGAACAATAATCTATTTAGTAATGCGTAGGCCCTCCTCTATTTCCAATTCACTCAATTATTCGGTTGTGTACGTACACATACACGTTGTGTAATTACAATATTCACGCATTCACATGCTGTGAAACAGTAGCTATGTAGCTCGCAGAGAGACACTTGTCGTTGGATTTTTCTCCCAAGTTCGGCTTTCTTGTATACAGCGGAAATTTGTGGGGAATTAGTTCACACGAACGAATACGCTAAATATGTAAATTGATTCGAA
Organism: Habropoda laboriosa; assembly: GCF_001263275.1. Classification (NCBI taxonomy): domain Eukaryota; kingdom Metazoa; phylum Arthropoda; class Insecta; order Hymenoptera; family Apidae; genus Habropoda; species Habropoda laboriosa. The sequence continues at coordinate 1,964,675 of NW_017100195.1, read as the reverse complement.
ATCCACGAATAATCGAAACCGCGTTGTTCGAGCTAGCACTGTATTCTCTACTGGACTATGATCGCGAGGTATAGTTCGGTAGGCCCGTAAGCACTAACTGCTTAATTTCTGCTTGATTTCTGCTCCCTGTTACACGAAGCAGATCTAGGAAAAATCCTAGGCGTGTGAGTGACCCTCATGCATGTAACTTGAGCCTGGGTCAACCTCACGTACCAAAACATTGCGCGAGGCTAGCGATGTTTTTTGCTAGTGAAACATAAGAAACTCGAGCCAGAGTCGTTGCCTGTATCATATGGAGCTAAACACGAAGCTACGTGCCATTTTGAAAGTAAAACTATCGCGAATTGCTCTCGAGAGTATTTTCTCGCGAGTGAACACTGCGCCTGAGAGTGACTGTCCGAGAGCATAACTCAACTGCCTGAGAGTAAACGTGTCGAGACTTGCTCTCGAATGGATACGTAATCATACTACTGTCAAACAGTTGCTTTCCAAATACGAAGTAGTTTTGTATTCTTGAGAGAACTCTCGTGAGAGTGAAAAATGTCAGGAAAAACATTGGTTGACAAATGAAATTACCGATTTAATCAATCTTTATGAAGAAAAATCGGTGTTGTGGAATAAAAAAGTTGTAGAATATCGTAACAGAAAAGAAAGTATTGCAAAAAAATTACGGGAAAATTAAAAAACAATTCATACTTTTCCAATGGAGCAAATACATATGTCTAAATATTTTTCATCTCACTCTTCCTAAATTGCTTCACACGTAAGTGTCAAAGTATCATTTCGTATTTCATATATAATTCCCAATTCTTTCATTGCTATTCTTTTTTAGAACTTACGAATGTAATTATGAATTATCCAGCGGTAGTATTCACGTGAACAAACAAGCATATTGTTAATTTATATTCGAAATTTCGAGGATGAGCGAGTCCTCTACCCGACAGAAGGTATAACGCCTCTATTTATTCTAAATCATTCACGGTGTCCCGTAGAATCCGAAACGTTCACGTCGTTTAATTTAAATTGCATTGTTAATGAACGATCCTCAAAGCAAGGACGTGCGCGCGCGTGTAAAATCGCGCGAAACTGTCACACTTCCATTTCCTCTGCCTCTGGTTAGAGTAAAATATAATTTGCTTTAAGCGCAATCCAATAGTCCGGCGTTTAGGCAGGAATTGTGACCATGCATGCGTGTATTATGCATATTCTCGTTTGTTTTATTTCAGCACACGCCCTCTTTTATGTGTTTAATATTAAAATTGTTATTCCCGCGCTGTTGCTTTGTACCTTGTACGCGAGAATAGAGCTGAATTTTCATTTAAATAATTCCGGCATTTTTATTCAGTGTGAGATTCGTCATATGTTATCATTACGTACCGTTTTAATCGCCTTCTCGTGGAATTCAACTTTTCGATTCCGCTCGAAATGGGTTTGTTTTTTAACGATAAAATGTCATGTGCATGTTTAGCTCACTTTTTTTCCTTCGTGGAATAAAAACGAGTAGAAATTTACTTCTGCAAAGTTTGTATAAAGTGTAAAATAAATTCTTTGCGGTATTTTTATTTGCTCGTCTTTTAACTGTGTTTAAAGCAGGATGTTAAAAAATGGCCAATTTTGGCATACGCGCCGGAACGAACAATTTTTTTACAACATGATTCTACGCATCCTAAGGAACAAAAAATGTAATTGTCATTTTTCCCGGAAATGATGGGAAAGTTATAAAAAATGCGGTCCAAGGTAAGAGTATGACCATACTTATAACTTACATTGCGTCTCGTTTCTTCGGATGATGATCTGTTCGTAAATTAACCACTTAGAAACTCATATTGAGTATTATTTACAAAGATTGTTGTACATTAGTGTTTAATAAAAATCAAAAATAATGAAAAATAATTAATGACAAATTAATCGAAACAAGGAATTCTTTGATGACACGATACTTATATTTTAAGCAATCAGAAACCAATAGTTATTTATTCTCGAAGTGATAAAAGTTATAATAAACTATCGTAAATATAATAAAATAATCGTGATGACAGGGATACAATAAAAAAGTAAGACTCTAACAGAATTTGCATTTCTTAACTGTGTATCCACTATGAAAGCCAGAGGAAAAAGTATCATCTTACATATCAGTCTAAACATGTTGTATGTATGTACATACATATTATTCATGCATACACATACCGTGAAACTGTAGCTGTGTAGCTCGCAGAGGCACGCTTCTCGTTTGATTTTTCTCCCAAGCTGAGCTGTCCGTTGTGTACTTGAATTCGGTGCATTAGCTTCTTGTATGCAGCGGCACTTAATTCACACGAACGAATATGCTAAGTACGTACATTGATTCGAAATCCACGCACAATCGAAACCGCTTTATTCGAGGGAGCACTGAATTTTCCACAAGACTATGATAGCACGGTACAAACGTCATTCGTCTACGCACTCGTTCGGTAGGCCCGTAAGCACTAACTGCGTACGTGACGATCTGCCCGATTTCTGCTCCTTGTTACACGCAGCAGTTCTAGAAAAATCCTAGGCGTGTGAGTGACCCTCAAGTATGTAACTTGGGCCTAGTCAACCTCACGCCAAAACATTGCGCGAGGCTCGCGATGTTTTTTGCTAGTGAAACATAAAAAACTCGAGCAAAACATAAGAAATTCGAGCCGAAC
>NW_017100195.1:1948051-1961484 GCF_001263275.1 Habropoda laboriosa | reverse complement strand
CGTTCGTCGAGGCACTCGTTCGACAGCCTCGTAAACACCGACTGAAGGCGAATCGTCCTGCCCGATTTCGTATCGCTGTACGCTCGCTACTATTCTTGGAAAAATTCTAGGCCCTAACTTCTTGGAACTCGTGATATTTCTTGCGAGCCAAACATAAAGGAGTTTTTATATTACTTTTATTGGCAAAACCGAGAACAAACGTCACGCACGTCGTCTTAATACAATACAATACGCCATACTTTTTTTCGCTCGACGCATGCGCGGTCGTCGCTCCCGACGCATGCGCGATCGCCGCTCCCAACGCCGCTCCGCGGACACACGCCGATCACGGTAAAAAGACACGCGGTAAAAAAAGATCTGCTTCGTGTTTGCAAAGCAACTGTTTATTCGAGTCGTAACTCTTAGAGAGTTGAGCGATGCTCTCAGACAGTCACTCTCAGAAGCAGTGTCCACTCGCGAGCAACTCGCGATGGTTTTACTCTCAAACGGACAGTGTAACGGTTTGAATTTAAAAGGGGCGCGTCTTTTTTCCGTGATCGGCGTGCGTCCGCCGAGCGGCGTTGGGAGCGCCGATCGCGCATGCGTCGAGAGCGGCGACCGCGCATGCGTCGAGCGAAAAAAAGTATGGCGTATTGTATTGTATTAAGACGACGTGCGTGACGTTTGTTCTCGGTTTTGTTAATAAAAGTAATATAAAATCAGAAAATTGTTTTCTGTGCGCGAACGGGCAGCTAGCTTATGTTTGATTCGATGTACGTACAGCGACCCAGGTTCGCGTTTCTTATGTTTGGCTCGAGTTTCTTATGTTTCGCTAGCAAAAAACATCGCGAGCCTCGCGCAATGTTGTGGTACGTAAGGTTGATTAGGCCAAAGTTACATACTTGAGGGTCACTCACACGCCTAGGATTTTTCCTAGAACTGCTTCGTGTAACAAGGAGCAGAAATCGGGCAGATCGTCACGTACACAGTTAGTGCTTACGGGCCTACCGAACGAGTGCGTCGACGAATGACGTTTGTACCGTGCTATCATAGTCTTGTGGAAAATTCAGTGCTCCCTCGAATAAAACGGTTTCGGTTGTGCGTGGATTTCGAATCAATGTACGTACTTAGCATATTCGTTCGTGTGAATTAAGTGCCGCTGCATACAAGAAGCTAGTGCACCGAATTCAAGTACATAACGGACAGTTCAGCTTGGGAGAAAAATCAAACGAGAAGCGTGCCTCTGCGAGCTACACAACTACAGTTTCACGGTATGTCTATGCGTGTATGTTTAGACTGATATGTAAGATGATACTTTTTCCTCTGGCTTTCATAGTGGATACACAGTTAAGAAATGCAAATTCTGTTAGAGTCTTACTTTTTTATTGTATCCCTGTCATGACGATTAATTTATTATATTTACGATAGTTTATTATAACTTTTATCACTTCGAGAATAAATAATTATTGGTTTCTGATTGCTTAGAATATAAGCATCGTGTCATCAAAGAATTCCTCGTTTCGATTAATTTGTCATTAATTATTTTTCATTATTTTTGGTTTTTATTAAACACCAATGTACAAATATCTTTGTAAATAATATTCAATATGAATTTCTAATGGAATATAAGTTATAAGTATGGTCATACCTTGAACCGTATTTTTCATAACTTTCCCTTCATTTCCGGGAAAAATGACAATTACATTTTTCGTTCCTTAGAATGCGTAGAATCATGCTGTAAAAAAATTTTTCGTTCCGACCGTATGCCAGAATTGGCCTTTTTCAAACATCCACCTTATTCTCTTGTATCAGTAGTCGCTTAATTTTATTCACCATATATCGATTTTTCAATTGCTTTTTTTTTAATACTTTGCATTTACTAGATATTCTTTTAGCAATAAAATATGCTGACAAAAAAAAGGCACTAAACTCAGAAATTTTAATTCTAATAATATTTTGTGCATCTAGAGCATAGTGAAATATGTGAGAAACAATTTTTTTCAGCGGAAAAGCACTTCGAAGGGGTGAAATGAACCATCAATGTCTTCTTTTGCATTTAATTTTGTAACGATACGAGATAGAGCAAAACTTTAAATAATTACACGCAAAGTAACAAAATTTGTTGAAAAATTACGCGTCATGGAGAAATTTTTCTGCAACAGGCAGATAGTGCAGAAAGAACTGAATAATTCACACATGTAAAATCCTGTTCTATCTGCTATCGTTACAAAAGTACACTGAAAAAATGAAAAAATGCGGAAACGTTTGCGAGGGCGTTGTTTTAATCCTCTTAAAATGATTTTCCGTCAGAGATGAAATTATTCCTTGCGTACCCCGTTTTGCTCTGCATACATTCGAAGTTTCATTAGAATCAAAATTTTCAGATTGGGCAACTTTTTTTGCGTGAAGAAATCAAGGTATTTTAGCGGACAAGGTAGGGTAACTTTGCGAATTAGTTGATTTTAACCGATCAACCGATGTGATAAAATGAGAAACTTCGCGCAGAAGAAGGATATCTGGTTTTCCAATTCCCCTCTTCTTCGTTTCGTTCGTATCATGCACAGCGAAGGAACGTTTGTCCAGACATAGCGATATATTACCATTTTTCTTTTTTTCGCTTTACGCCAAACTTGCGTCTCCTGACAGCGAAATGATAAACTTAGTGATTTATCACGTCTCCTGCACAATTTTCCACTAAAGAATGGCGTCACGTGTCCCCGACTTCCGCGAAAAAGGTTAATCAAAGTTCAGATACGAACCGCAAAATAGAAATCTATGTATCGATATTTTCCCGTTGCAAATGCTTTAATTAAAACGTAACACTCAATTTAACGATTTATACGGAGTTTATTTCGACTTACCGCCCGATGTTCGAATAATTAACGACGGTACTATAAACGCTTCCGCCGTTTCAAACATTCGATAAATTTATCAAAATGGCATTGACCGTTTTAAACAGAGGCGCAAGATAATTGAACGCAATACGCTTTGTTAAAAATTAGCGAATTCAATGATGACATTTGTTAATTGAAGATACGTACTGCGGAATAAGCGATTCAAGATGTTTAATTTATGATTGCCATTTCCGCGACAATTTATAACTCCATCATTTTCTCTCGATAATTACTTAAATAAATAGCGATTTTGTGTACCTCACGTGATTTGAAATAAATGTGAAGGAATTGCAGAAATCGCAGAAGAAGAATCGAAATGTTCGAGAGCATTATTGAACTTAAAATAACTTTAACGATAAGAATATTTTCCTTATCTTTATGATTCCGGAGAAATTCAAAATGATTCATCTTATTGGTCCACCCGGTATAACAAATAGAAAAAAAAGCACGGAAAAAGGAACGCAGGAATATTTTTATTAGAAGAGAGCTGAGAAGAAAAAGAAAAATTGAAGAATTCCAATAAATTTCTCACCTTTCCACTGATTTCATTTAATTACATACACGGTGTCTGTTAAGAAACCACGCATAAGCATAGCGTCGTTTACGAATCATTCGCAAACAGTCACTCGTGCGAACAAGACGATCTCTCCAGCCGTTTCAAGTCCAAATCGAGTCTTAGACACAAAGTCGTCAATCGTTCGTGACGCACTCTACGTTTTGCTAACGTTCGAGCAAGGTAGATTTAACTAGTTACCCAAGATTAGTTTGGCGGGTAATAAGTCGTAACGCGAACAGTCTGAAACGATCAGACACGCGAAGCGACGCGACAGTGTCTGTTAAGAAACCACGCATAAGCATAGCGTCGTTTACGAATTCAAACAAAATAGAGAAGAAAAATACATTTTTATTAGAAGAGAGTAAAGAAGAAGGAAAATTGAAGAATTCCAATAAATTTCTCACCTTCCCACTGATTTCATTTAATTACATACACAGTGTCTGTTAAGAAAGCACGTGGAAGTATAGCGTGGAGCCGAACGCGTGACAGCTTTTGTTATTTAATCAAGCCTCAGCAAGCCGGGATATCCGTTCGTGAAACACACTATAGAAACTCGACCTCGAATCTAACCGCATTTCTCTCTTCATAATGCAAAGCGACCAGGCTATCCACTTGCAGTAGCATTCCAATAAATATGGTTAACCCGTTCCGCTATCTGCCCTCGAATCTTGCTCTCCATTATACTTACTTTACCCCGGTCCGTCTACTCGTATCACTTTGCGGTTTTCACGCAACGTGGCGCGATTTAAGGCCACGTTTTAGGGTGAACTCTGACCTAACACTTTGCCGCGCACCTCAACACGTATCGGATAAAGGTTAATTTGATTCCTCAACGTCTACTAAACTCGACGGAACAAATAATATGCGGTGAATTTGGGGAGATGTTTCCCTCCGAACTTATTCGATCCTCGATGAACTCGACGTTCCTCGAGGGTTCCTGTAAGAGGGTTCGTTTTGTTCACAAAAAAAAAAAATGGAAAATGCAAGTAAATAATTTCGAGAGACGAAAAACGGTAATAACGAAGGTTTACGAAGAATAATTGGAAATAATTTTTACGAAGAACAAGGAAATAAGCAAAATTTCGGAGTTGAGATAGTTTTTAACCCTTTCCCTGCGGCAGATTATCGACAAAATCTTTCGTTTTGGCGTTTAAAAATTTTTCAAAGTTTAAAATTTCTGTTATTAAATTGCAACATTTTAAGCAACATTTTCAAAGCGCCTGTAGGCGCCAATAGCAGTGAAAGGGTTAAGTGTAAATTAGAAACAGCTGATACAGTCTATGAGCAATTATAGTCGCCTAATATATAGCGCTCATACTTTGAAATAACAGATATTTAATGCAAATTATATGGACAATTTTAATCAAGTAGACTTGCATGCACCGTAATCAAAATGATTTTACTCATGCGATACATTAAATTATATCATACATTAAATATTTAAATACTTGTATATTAAAGTAGCGAAAGGATTAAACACGTACAAAATATTTCGTCTCAAACATAACACTTGTTCCGCTATACTTTAATGTTCAGAAAAGTGAAATTTCAGAAATGTATTAGATACGAATAATTTTACTTCCAATTTCTTCTCGCTGAAAGTCCATTTAAATATTTCTAAAGATACGTTGGAAATTTAAAAATTGCAAAATTTTGTCCCGTGTGAAATTTAATTTTCCAAAAAAACCTCGCATAAAACAAACGTCAATATTAATTTAACCCATAGTGGTCAACGGATAAGTTCGATCCCTATATTTCATTCAAATACCAATTTCACAAAAATACACGCACTCGGCGTGTATTATGAACAAAGTAATGCTATAACAAAAAAAAAAAACAATAATGGAAACAATCGTCGTTTATTATTTCTGGCTTCCATTCAACGGAAGCTCTCAAAAATTGCCAAGGCAACGAGCCATGAATTCCGCGTAAATCGGTATGAACGTTATTCACGCCGTAAACATAAAATACAATCAGATGTACGTTTCTTTTTTCTCTCTCTCTCGACCACAATAATCATGTGGATATGCAGAGCGTAGTTGGCAGTCGACCCTTTCGCGATAGGCTCCACGCTACGGGTAAACTTTTGCTGACCGATTTATGCGAACGGCGGTCAGAAATGGATTCCGCTGCGGTCGCTGCCAACATCAATCGAAAATTTATTACGAGTCGAAATCGCGATGTGCCTGTCGTTCCTGGATTCGCATGACACGTCGAGAAAGGAGCGATAAACTTTCGAGTGGCTTGCGGCGATTCTACTGGACAATTTGTCGATGTTCCCCGACCGGTAACGAAAATAATGGTAATGGCCATTTGGCATTCGGCTCGGTTAAGACTATTCTTAGTCTACAAATGGAGGGACGAGACAAGCCTTTTAACCCAGTTTCACAAAACTAACAATTGAACGCTGTGACTGCGCTAATGAACGATGTAGAACATGAGCACTTGGGTCCTCTAGAAGGGAGGAAACTGGAAAATCGTCAGGTACAAATGATCGTAAACACTCTCGTTCGTAAGTATCGGGATACTTGTTTAATGTGACGCGAACCTAAATAGTCGTTACGAAATTACTAAGATCCTGAGAAAAATGATGAAACTGCCAAATATCTATTTCCGTGTAAGGTACTAGGGTGGATTGAAAAGTTCACGGCCTAAGTATGAAGGCATGCAGCTAAGTGCTTGTAATTTTTACCGGATAATATGTAATTAATTGTGTACTAATGTATATAGTTTCGTGTCTCTGTCGTCATTTTTCTCCCTTTTAGAGCTAGTGAAGCAGAGGTATTTGCAGTAGATGGAGTAGAGAGCGATCCAATACCTGAAGATAAAGGACCTCACATCAAAGATCATTCAAGGACCTTGCAGAAATTATTCGAAATTCTTGCGAAAATCATTCAAGGTCCTTGCGGTGATGTACTTTGTCACCAGGTACTGGATCATTCCTCACTTCTCCGGCGCTGTAAACACCCCTTGTTAGGTTTTCTGTAGAAACGGTTTATGGCACGATCGACCGGGAACGGTTATTTTTGAGTTGAGGATTTTCGTTTACTGCTTGCACGGGTCTAATTACGTCCTGCGAGGGTCGCTAGAATTGCTTTGCTAGATTTTTAGCAATTTGTGTCCCTCGCGCTCAATAGCCTACGAACGAATAAACCACGAATTTCCGAACGGCACATCTGTATGTAACGGTTCGCTTGCCGATTACTCACCCGGAGGAAATACCAGATTTTTGGGACCTTCCGCCCACCCCTCGCGACCGTCTCCCACCCTTCCAAGGTGACAGCGCGCTAAGGCGCACTGGGAGGGCGGTAAAGACGATATTAGACACGCTGTTTGGCAAATGCAATCGTTAACCATTAACCAATCAGCGTGTCCCAACAAAAATCCCTCTCACGGACGTCGGAGAGTGAGTCGTCGAACCACCACGAACAAGGAGATACCATAGATCAGTTTTCACAAGTCCCAGTCATTTGGGTGGTCCTTCGAACCAGTATCTAGACGGCACAACATCGTGCAAACGTCCACAAAGCTCGAAAGTTCATCGCCACAACCACGGGCATTAACACCCCTACTTCACCAGCTGTAAAAGAGAGCCACGAAACTTCGTACGTCGGTACACAAACGATCACAGATTACACCGTAAAAATTGCAAGCACCTAGCAGCAGTTCTTCCCACTTAGGCCGCGAACTTTTCAATCCGCCCTCGTATTATAAAAATATTGTAAGATCTTGAAGGTTGTCACGAAAGCGAGTTTGTTGCAGGTCGTTGAACTTATCTACGAACACTTTCATATAATACAAAAATAATAATAATTATCAATTTAAAAAAATTTGTATTATCGTCATTGTGCGAAAATCATTGCAGATTTAAAGAATCTATTTAAGCCATGGTGTTGTGTATGAAGAATAATGAAAATTATTCGTTATCTTATCGTTGTATGATAATTGTAACGATAAACTGAGTGTCCATGTAACGACATTATTCACATTCGTTTGTCACTCGTCAAATTTGCTTATAATCATTCCTAGCGAGTTTCGCAAAGTTTTACAAGCCTGAGAATTTCGGAAAGTTTCCAAGACTCCAATACTGTCAACTTCTAAAGACTTCAGATTCCCATAGTTTCCGGAAGTATTAAATTTATTCCAAGTGTCTCGTCGTACCTTTAAGGGGATTGGAGGAAGTAGTCGATGGACAAATTCTATCGACTCATTCCTGATCCGTTGCACAAACTTCATTCCGATACATACGTCAAGATCATAAAAATTAGAAAGAGATTTTAAGAAACACCGAAAGCTTCGTAATCGTTTAATGAAACTTATTACGCGTAATTAAGACTGATTAAAATATTTAGAAATAATCAGAATATAGGTAATACGTGATAAAGTGACTTCAATTTTTTAATAATTTGCGCGTTTCGAGAGCAGCAAATTGTTTTATAAGTTTCACACAAGCACAGTATGAAATGTTTGCTTAAATAAAAAGTTTTGCTTGCACATTCGAAAATATAATTTCCATTCGTTTCTGTCGAACTGTTTCGAATAGGGGAAAAAATTGAAAAATCGGCGAAACAATCTAACAACGAAAATATTTTCCGAACGTTCTTTCAGGCGTTTGAGAAATCAGTTCGTATCGAATATTCGCTAATTGCCGGTTAAAATACGCGATTTCAATCACGAAAGCAACACCCCCTGTATTCGTCGATTTTTGCCGAATGTCAAATAAATGACTTTTTTCCCTCGTGAAATCTCTATTCACGTTCCGATTAATGCGTAAAAACGCGTATAAAGTTCGACTATCACGCGAAGAATAAAAACCGGTTAATCCATGGAACGAAAAATGATCAGTTGGCTGGAAAAATATGTTTGGTCGTTCGGTCTATAGAATTTATGCAAGTGTTCATGAATATTTCTTTAAGCGTTCACATACGCATGAAATCGTATTGGCAACAATTAGGCGTACGATTCACCGTTTGTAGATTAAAATATTCATTTCGAACGAGGGCGCGCGAACCAAGATATTCCACCACTTGGACAAGCGTTTCGCGGCGCATCGAAGGGGCATTAACTGGAAAAACGCAGTCACAACCGCAGAAACTAAGTAGGGTAACAATGGACATACACAGGGGCGAATCGCGCAACTAGTTGCACTTTAGGAAAGTTGACAATCCGCTTAGTGAACTGGTTCAAACGTGGGATGTAAATTTAGAAAGGTCTTCTGTCTTACGGTTTGCATGCTATTAACAGGACAAATAAGGAGCTTTCGTGTTAACAGGAATTTTGAGCTCCTAATGAAGCAAATTTTATGAAAAATATCGTGCCGAGGTGGGCGAAGAACGCCGTTGCACTGTTTTCACCTCAATTTATTAAAAGCATGAAATCGTATTGGCAACAATTAGGCGTACGATTCACCGTTTGTAGATTAAAATATTCATTTCGAACGAGGGCGCGCGAACCAAGATATTCCACCACTTGGACAAGCGTTTCGCGGCGCATCGAAGGGGCATTAACTGGAAAAACGCAGTCACAACCGCAGAAACTAAGTAGGGTAACAATGGACATACACAGGGGCGAATCGCGCAACTAGTTGCACTTTAGGAAAGTTGACAATCCGCTTAGTGAACTGGTTCAAACGTGGGATGTAAATTTAGAAAGGTCTTCTGTCTTACGGTTTGCATGCTATTAACAGGACAAATAAGGAGCTTTCGTGTTAACAGGAATTTTGAGCTCCTAATGAAGCAAATTTTATGAAAAATATCGTGCCGAGGTGGGCGAAGAACGCCGTTGCACTGCTTTCGCCTCAATTTATTAAAATCTAAATACGATGGTCGGCGTACCATTCGCCCGGAAAATACAATTGTTTTATTCGCTAATTGTCCCGGTGGCAGCGGCTCGGCGGGTATGTATCGATGGCTGGTAAAGAAGAAACTGACCGGAGGTGTAGGCGTACTGGGTTTTTATATTGCGAGGACAGGGAGACAGGAGTAGAGATAGATAAAGATAGAAGTGGAGAAAGTGGTGGAAACGGAAAGTGCTCGTGCAAACCTGGATGCCACATGTGCGCTTCTTAGGCTACTCGAGGGCGAAGGCAAGTCTTAACCCGGGGAGAGACAAAAGAACGGAAGGGGTAGGAAAAGAGAAGGTTCGCGTGGAAGAATAGAACAAGGTTCGGTAAGGGCTTGTTGACGTACCCGCCACAGTACTAACGAGAGCAAGTGTTATCCAAGGGTTTCGAATAAATTGTTTCTCAACGATTGAGAATATTTTTCATTTTGATAATGTTCAAATAAAAAATCAAATTTAAAACGAGTGGTTAATTCAAAAGGAGGGAATTATTTTTCTCAAATTTGACGATAAGAATTGATGATTAGCAAAAATAAAAAAAGATATAATTTATAGAGAATGTACCAACTAATTGGTTAGTATACTTCTAGGTCTAGGTTTATTAATAATTTAAGTAAAAAGACATTTAAATGTTAGAATAGAAGACTTATATACCTGCGTAACAAATGTGACGATTAATATTCTCCGGATGTTCGCATTCGACATGGCCCAACTTGAATTTGTCAAATGATGCATTCATAGATGCCTTATTCATCAAACTGTAGTTTCTCCTCTGTTGAGTTATCGTCTTCTAATTTAATTTTAGTCGATGACAGATTAAATACTTAATTACAGGATTAAGGAGATTAACAGATTAAACCTCGATTATAGGAAGAAAGAAGAAAACACTGGTGAGTACTAAATTATTGTAATGAATTACATTCGTTCAGAAATTGATACACACAATTCTTTGAGAAGATTTCTTTCGGTATTATGACGTTATAAACGACTTACGTTTATCTACAGTTTGATCGAAAATTTATTTGTAAAAATAACAATCGTGGAAAATCAGAATATTAAGAAAATAATATTAAATAATATTCAAAATTATAGAAAAAAATGCTTTCACCATGCTTCATTCACAGTCTATGCTTTTAAAAATATTATTCGAAAATTATAAATCCAATAACAGCACAGGAAGTACGGTACAACACATTGGAAATACATAATTGAACTTAATTAACCCTCCGAACGCTTTTTACTCTCTCGAACCTGGCGTTTCCTCTATTTCCCGGATGAAAATGTCACAATTCCCGGTATCGAAGGATTCGTTCCCCGCTCGTTGCCAACGGGGCCGACTCTTGCGTAACAAGAAAATTGCACAACCCCGTGGATGACAATCCGCGCGTGGCGCATTCGGTATCGTTTCACGCTAAATAGAGCGCACAATATGGCGAAATGTTGCACGCGCTCAGGCTAATCTGCTAACCGGACAAATTTACCATCCCCGTGAAAAACGGGCCATTATCTGAAATTTAGTCGCGCGTAACATAACGTAGATACGCGCGTCAAATATGCTAACAAAATACATTACACGTTATAAATTTTCACGAATCCGCCGCGGCGGGAAGGTACGTACGCTCGCAAAAACAGGCAAACCGAAAAGCCAATAATGGAGCAATCATTACGGAATTTATGGTGAAGCACCCTTGTGTATAAAGGCGGTGTTGAAAACAGTAATCAGTTTTTGCATTATCAGGAATGATGCACGACCATTCGTTGGTATAGAAGCATTGTTTTAGGAACCGCGAGATAAATTCGGCAAACCTATTCCAATTGCTGAAAATCGAACACAATAACCATTTATGCAATTTCGTATGCTTTCACGAATCGGTTGAATTTTTGTCTTTCTTTTTTTTTAATCAAGTTTTAACGTCGTATCAGCTGCTCGTGTATGGTTACTAGCGACGTTGATTCAAGGTAAATATCAGGTGCAGAAATGAATTCTTTCCGACTTCTGGGGACAGTCAGTGTTTCATTTAACCCTTTGCACTCGGAGGTCTTTCTGCTGTAGAAAAGGTTGCCAATCGGATCTATGAAATTTTTCAAAACTAACGCAGAAATATCCAATATTCGACGTATTTTCTATTTCACTGTTGCGAACAAATTTATGGAGGCCCATAGATCTGCTCTCTGTCTTCGTTAATTATCTACCAAGTGACAATTATTTCTCAGTCGCAACTCGATTGCAAAGGGTTAAAAAGGAATGAAAACAGATCAATCGTCGAAATTATTGCCGATGACCTTGTGCTATTTTTCTGGCGAATACCATCGCGATAGAAATCTGGTCGCTTTGAATCAATTATGCGAATCCTGTCGGAGAGAATTTATTTCTGCAGCTAATATACTGCGGGCAATTAGATTTCATTAGGGAACAGTTGCTCAGGAAGGAGAATACTTTCAGTATTTCTTGATGATCACCGAGATTTTCATTGAAAGTTTCAATACAATACTATTTGTTTTTTTTTTAATTCGTGAGAATTATACACAGTGAAATTAATAAAAGTTTACTAAACGATATTATCACGTCCATAAGGTATCTTTACAAAACAAATGTTACGTGTACGTTCGAAACGACAAAAGATACTTAACTATTTACGTCTCTCCGTACGTAAGAAACAAGCGTACACTGATACGTAGATGAAAAGATCCGACTGCACTTCGTGTGAATTTCCAGAACGAAGCGAAGGAAATAAAGCCTGCTACATTATTCAAATTTCGTTCTCCCTACTTCCTTTCTTCGATCACAGAAGGGATTCGCGACTTACACCTTTATTCAACAGAAAAAAGTAGAAAAATTCCTAAACGAAGAATTAATTATTCGCTTTAACAAATCGTTCACGAACACGCTCTGAAAATTATACAAATTGGACGAAATTTCCGAGAAAAATTCCAACGAATTTTTCGAAATACTCCAAGAAATCAGCTCAGGGTGAACTTTCAATATTGTAGTGGAAAGTTCAATGTTTCAAGCCCGAATGAAATTTTCCAGGCAAAGAAAACGTCTGAACTTTCAAGAATGAATTCAGCGGTCGTGTATTTTTACTTGGGATATCGACGAAGCCGTAACATTGCACTACGATAAATGTTAACTTTCATTCCTACACGATGCAATACGAAATATTCGATTTGTTTCCCGATGCGCATCGCACACGTGCTTCTTTCATCGAAAACACCATTTTATTCGATTTACACGCTGTTAAATATAGATTTATATCAAATTTTCCGCTAGTGGTCTTAAGCTTCGATAAGATTTCAATTTCCGCACATTCGATAAAAATAAAGTTTCCGGCATCGATTCAAGACGATGTAACTGATATTCCCTGCGACACAGCTGTTAGATTTATCAGTCAGTTAGATATAACAAAAATGAATCTAAAGCCTTACTAGTGTCGAATCCTCATCCCTTTGTCCCTTGACTCGCATGCATACAGATCCTTATCCCAGGTACCGTTTTGACAACAACCTGCGCGTTTTTCACTTCCCCACCGAATTCCTGTCCTATCTCCGGCAAATCTTCAAACTGACGCATCGCATGCATACAGATCCTTATCCCAGGTACCGTTTTGACAACAACCTGCGCGTTTTTCACTTCCTCACCGAATTCCTGTCCTATCTCCGGCAGATCTTCAAACTGACGCACTCTACCCATTTCTTTTGTACCGAATCCTTAAGTTCATTACCTAACCATTGTCCCTGCAATTCTTCTCCCGTACCATCGAACCCTCAATCCTAACCAGTCCTGATCATTATCCTTACACACTCCTGGTCCTTACCTAACGGACGCATTCCTAAATTCCCCCACCCGCAACTCCCAAAAACCCCAATATAAAGGCAGCCTCGAAAAAGAATAACAAGGCAGTTTAGACCGTACACTTTATATTCGCAAACACCACGGCGTAAAGAAAAAGCTATCAACAAATAAAGATAATTCGTAAAATCCACCGTCTAAAGTGATTCGACGACACTAGGAAGTATATATTTTGTTAAGGCGTATCCTGTAGCCGGATTTATGGCAGCGAGTCAATTGTTCGCCGTCGCATGCAAATATCGCTTTCTCAAAAACACCACAAGTGTTTATTGCGTTGCCTGCGACACTTAGTCCCTAGGACCAGACCCTGCCA
>NW_017100195.1:1930078-1947883 GCF_001263275.1 Habropoda laboriosa | reverse complement strand
GATGCACCGGAGTAAACTGATTGGTGATTTAGAAAAGGAAAAATCACCAATCAGGGTGTTTTTAGGAAAATAAGAGTCTTCGTCGAGGGAAATCGCAGAGACTCCAGCAGAAACACTTTGCAACTCGCGGGAGAAACACTAACACCTCTCACTTCGCAGTAGAATTTATATCTTGAATTAGTTGTAGAAAATAGAACATAAAATAAAAACTTAGTGTTTCAATCAAGAAACTGGTCCTTCGAAGCCTTAGAACATTAGTCGGCACACACGTGCAAAAACCGGCAAAGCTTGAACGATCGAAAGATCAACCGCAAGCCCCTAACATATTTCTTTTGTACACGTTCGGAGAAATCCGTTTAGCTTTACCACCTCTATTTAGTAAAGATCTAAATGTTTATGATACGTGACGAAAGGCCCTTCGGTTCCAAGCGGGGTCGTAGGCAGTATTAGGACGTTGCGTAGGAGCATTCTCAGTCTGTATACAGTGCTCTTGCCATCAAGTAGAAAAGCGAGCCTTCCTTGTGTCAAGTAAAAGTTTATAGTTTAAAATAAGGATTATTAATTATTTAACAATCCATAACTCCCATAATCCAATAACAGCAACGAGAAATATTCTCGTTGGCAGTTCAAGTATTTAATACTTAAATATTCCTACGCTGTCTCTGATGTCGGACAGGTTTTGAGCAACTAACGCAAAGAGAGTGAAAAATACCGTACGCCGGAGTTAAATTTTTCGGGAAAAGAACTGGATTATAGTTAATTGCTTTCCCAGAAATTGTGGAAAATTATTCCAAGAATCTGAGACTTGTAATGTTAACAATAAAAGCGTAATCTCAGAGAGCAGCGATGCTTGCTGCTACTAAATGAAAAATTGTTCAAATTCGTTAAAGCTTCGATAATCACACATGGTGCAAAGTGTTTGAAGTATGTTACTACCTTGCGAGAACTATAAGGAAAATTTGAACGTTAATTGTTTCATGTATACTGGAAGATATTTCGGAGATAACCTTCGAGAAAATTAGAGGTAAATCGAATTCTTTAGTTTAGAAGTTTCGAAAGTTGCCAAGTCTGCCAGTTTAACGTTGAAACTTGATAGATCAATCGAGAAATTTGCAATTTATGATGTGTATGGAAGTAGAGTGAAATTAATGACATACCAAACTGTTTCTTCTTCGACTTTTTATTTTGTTAAAAAGAGAAGAATTGCGCAGTTGTTGCAAGAATTTCATTACCACGGACGTACAGAAACAGGCAGATAAACTCGTGGATCAATTTGCAAACTATTCAATCTTCTACGCGAATTTCAGTTTAAGGGGGTAAACCACCCTGAGGCGTCTAAAAGTACGCGAAGTTTGGGCATTTTTTTCATAGGTAACTACTAAATGAAAGGTTTCAATTTTCTCAGAGGATAATAATGTGACATTCAGCTTTCCTCTCCAATTTCTACAAAGTGGAGGAATTATGCGGTAATTGCGAAATCACTTGACATCGTCATCGTCGTCAAAGATTGTATAAATGTAATAAAAATGTGTCATACACAACGTAGCGTATGATTTTTAGAAAATTGTCATTATTACAGGTGGTAGTTTGAAGAAGATAAACCTCTTTTTACGAAAAAAAAAATCAACTTTGAATATTTCTAAAAAATTAAAAACTGACATATCGAAAAAATCGTAAGCTACATTTTCATTTACAAATCAAGAAGAATATTTTATTTCAGACGTTCCAATCTTTGCCAGCGACGGCGGCCAGCAATCGAGACATTTCATTTTGTAACGTTGCAGAGGAAAGCTGAAACTTAGATCCTCTGAAAAAATTGAAACTTTTCATTTACCAGTTACCTCCGAAAAAGATTCCCAAGCTTCCCAAACCTGTGTATCCTCTTAATAAAAATCTACCTGCGGTACATTACGCAATTGCATAATACCGGGCATAAAGTAACAGTTACACTATAAATGCACATATCAATTGCACATGAATCCCATTCACCCGGAAACGTCATAAATTTCGTATTTCAGCTGTTGCTATCTCGATTGCGGTCGAGAGTTTCCACGACGAAACAAAATTTCGACGGTGCACGGCTGATTGGACGCGAAACAATCGGTACACATGGCATACATAATAATAGTTACGTCCTCCGTGAAAAGTTACGCGAACGTGACCAATTGGCTTGCTCCTTAAGCACACGTGCGGAGTAATTTGCCGGACAAACATTATGCGATTGCAAATTCCACGTGGACACGTCGGTTACATTGGTGTTAGCCAAGGAATTGAATACTGTGTCGCGGCGGACCGATAAATTTGCAATCTAGAACGGAATTGTAAAGCGGGCCAAGGGAGAAACGGTGTTCAACGCGCTCGCCGACAAATTCGGGTCTTTGAGCGTTCGGAAAAAGATTCCAGGCCGTGGAATCGCGTTCTCGACCTTTGATGCGAGTAATCGCCGAAGAATTGCGCGCAGCGGTGAAATGGTAATTTCGTTTCGAATTTAGGTATTTCGTGTATGCTGCATGTCGATGGACGAAGAGAAGAATTTTGACGAACCCGAAGATAGTGACAGAGGAACATCCTTAAATTATTATCACCGATAGACTATCATTCGCATCAATTTTCTAGAGATTCAAGTGTCCCTAAAGTTAAGTTCTCTTTGCGAAAATTCCAAGCGCAATATTTCTCACAAAGAAACATTCCCAAATGATAGTCATCGATTTTGATGAAACTTTGGTATGTGACAGATCTCAAAAAAATATTCGACAGGTATTTTTTTTTTTTTGGCTCTCGTCCACATTGAAGGGTGAAAATTGCCCCCAAAGTTGGAGGTGGTAAGTTTAGTTTAATATCTCGAAATCTAGCAGAGATGGAGGAGCAATGTAAATCGACGAATTTTGTACTTTTCAACGACAAATTTGAAAAATAATAAATAATTTTATATTTTTCAAATTTTTACCACTTTTACCATTCCTCCATCTCTCGAATTTTCGAAAGCCTGCCGCTTTTATTGTTA
This sequence comes from Habropoda laboriosa, assembly GCF_001263275.1. Taxonomy (NCBI): domain Eukaryota; kingdom Metazoa; phylum Arthropoda; class Insecta; order Hymenoptera; family Apidae; genus Habropoda; species Habropoda laboriosa. The sequence continues at coordinate 1,944,879 of NW_017100195.1, read as the reverse complement.
CTTCCGGGACGTTCCCTTGAGAGATTCAGAGGTTCCTTTCGATAAATTATTGTATCACAATTGGTGAAACGTTAAAATGTACTGTTCTGATTTATGTATTCATTTACTTGTTTTTAGAGAAAACAGTAATTGAAATTGATGGTAGGTATTTTAATTGAAATACATGGACGTGAGGACAATTTCTGTGGCTTTCTCCCATAGAGATGCGAGCTTTTATGTTGCACATGTGCTTTTTTCGAATTTGTCGAAAACAGTTAGAAATTAAATGTTTGAACGATGGAAATAAATGACAATACCGACAAAATTCAGGAGTACGATATTAATTTGCATGATAGATGTGTGCTTGTGTTAAAAATTTATGCGTATTGTTCGCTCCCATTGTCGTTGAGAAATACTACCCTGAAAGTTTGACAAACGTTGAAATTTTCTGATACCACAGTCGAAATGAACGTTTGGTATTTCATATTTCTACATTTATCCTAACCGGTAATTGTGAAACTTTGTACAAATAAAATTTTACTTGATAACAACTGCCATAGTTTTTGTGTCCAATTAGGGATATAAAATTTGATTTTACATTTTCGTGAAATTTCGTTGAATTAAATTTTCGTTTTAGAAATTGTACGTCTAAGTACACCGGATAATCAACTAATATCATAAGAAGATTGTCGATAGCCTCCTTTCGTCGAAATAGGAAAATTACATCTATCAAACAGTCGACCGATAAAACTTTCACGACAAGAAGAGAAGGAATATTCAACTTTCCGAGAAAGGGCAAATTTAATAAAATTCAACCTGACCTAGAAAGGTATGCTCAGATGCATAAATGAACGTTAGAAATAGTCAGTGGTCGTAAAACAGTAGAAAAATTTTGATGAAAGCGGAATGGCCAAAAATAAAATTCAACTTTAGTATTTCTAATTTATACCGATAAAACTGGGATACTCGTACTGCGAAACATTCTTAAAGCTATTGGAAAATATTACTCAAGGAGCAATGCACAAATTTTCAAATTTCATTGCAAAGTAGAAAATAGAAAAATATCTGGAAAAATTGGTCATGAAATTGTGAAAAAAAGCTTTTAATTATTTTTTAACTAGTTTTAGCTTTAACCTCAACCGATATACGTACAACGTGATACAAATCAATTGAAATATTTTTACAAGGTGCTATTTATCTCGTTAAATGCAGTGAAAAATGCTATTCTTTCAAGCTGATCTTTTCAACCCCTCCTTTCACTTCATTAGAAACCATATTTCCAGCTGCGGCATTAAAGTTGGAATTCTGTTTGATACCCGGCAGTTAGATAGGCCACAGTTTCACTGAATAAAGTGGCTTACGTGTCGCTTTCAAATGCAAAGCAAGCTTTTTCCCTAATTTATAAAGGAAGGAAGTTCGCTCGCGAAACTAGTACAGTATTCATAATCCCATCAAAAATGTTCTTAAGTGCCTCCTAATGTAACCCACGGATACTTGAAACCGCGTTCTATCTTTGAAAACGGAGACAACGCTATCACGATAGGACATCTTTCCTACGAAGTTACCCAAAGAGAAGAAAAAAAAAAACTTGTCACGTTATTCAGTCTCTTACCATTTCGACAACTAACTACATCTGAACGTCTTCAGAGTTCAACTTCCACTTCTACCAGTCATTTCCCCGCCGACTTCTATTCCCACCCTCTATTCACGAGTGTCGAAGCTCGTTTTCACTTGGACCACGCCTCTATTTTGGTCCACGCCGAAGGAAATTCGCAAATCGATCGTTCCTAAATCAGCGAACGGACGCGATTCAAGGAGGAACATGACAGCCTTCCACCCTACTTTTGCATAAGGAAATACGATTGTACGTTCCGGCTTAAGTTTATCCCGGATCCGTGGGCACTTTCCTTTCGAGCAGATTCAATTTCGAACAACTGGCCGATATTTTCGTGTCGAATGGTGTACGTGGACCGTGGCCAGGCCACTGGTTCAAACGGTGAAAGCACACCGTGAGAGGAAATTCAACGATCTACATACCCGAATTCGGCTGACCGTTGCTGTTGGGCCTCGCAGATGGTGCACCGTCCCTGGCCTCCACTTCCAACGCGTAAGCGCTCTGCTTCTCACGATCGAACATCACCTTCGTCACGATCTCGCCCGTCTCCCGGTTGATCTCGAAGTAATCTTTACCCTCGTTCCTGTCGCTGTCCACGATATAATAGGTGACCTGAGAAGAGGAAGAATGGAATCGATTGTGAATTGAAATGTGTCAACAATGAGGGGTGGTATGAGTAGAAAAGAAGTAAGATTTGAGGTTAATGACTACACTCCCATTCATAAGTACTAGGACACTTATAGTGAAGGGTTAACGTCTTCGCTTACGCGGACGAGATATTTCGCGACGCTTGGGACGAGATATCTCGCGAAGCTTTGAGTGAGATATTTCGCAACGCTTGGGGTGAGATATTTCGCGACACTTTGGACGAGATATCTCGCGACCCTTGGGACGAGATATCTCGCGACACTTTGGACGAAATATTTCGCGACCCTTGGGACGAGATATCTCGTGACACTTTGGACGAAATATTTCGCGACACTTTGGACGAGATATTTCGCGACCCTTGGGACGAGATATCTCGTGACGCTTCGGACGAGATATCTCGTGACGCTTCGGACGAGATATTTCGCGACGCTTTGGACGAAATATTTCGCGACACTTTGAACGAGATATTTCGCGACCCTTGGGACGAGATATCTCGTGACACTTTGGACGAAATATTTCGCGACACTTTGGACGAGATATCTCGCGACCCTTGGGACGAGATATTTCGCGACGCTTTGGACGAGATATCACGCAGAGCTTCGGACGAGATATTTCGCAACGCTTCGGACGAGATATTTCGCGACGCTTGAAACGAGATATCACGCAAAGCTTCAGACGAGATATCTCGCGACGCACAGTTTTTCATGTGAAATTTCAAATACTCCACAGATTCTTATATTGTGCATGTTTCTTTCTCTTGTTACTATGTATTTAATTACTGATATACAGTTTTTAACGAAGAAAGAATGTATTTCTTCTTTTCGTAATACAATAAACGTATTTTACACGTGTGTGTGTGTATATGTGCAGAATAAGTAACTAAAGATTTTTACATTTAAAAATAAATTCATTCGCGAATATACTGTAAGAGAAAAGTTAAATAAACGTGAATAAACAAAAGCAATTAATTAAATTTAATGTCGATAACGTATATTAGTAAATCTGTAAACCGTCAAATTCCAGCAACATATTTATACATTTCCAGTTAAAAACTGTTCATTTAAAAACAAAATATTACACAGTTTTCCGTGAAATTTTTCCAACAAGTTTGTTTCACATTCAATAATAAATCAAGCAAATAAATGGATGTTATTACAAGATAGCAGAAAAATTCGAGAAAAGAAAAGAGAAACCTTCTTTTAAAGTAATACTTTTAAAATAACAATAATAAATAAAGACAAAAGGTAAAGGAAAAAGTACCTCTAGAATAAAATTTCTACAAGCAACGGATACTTCCTTAATTAAACCGATAAAATTCCAAGATAAAAGCCAGCGTTAATAATTGTAACATATCTTGCAATTTCCAATAAATCGAAACTTCTAAACCAATAATTTCTAAGCAGAAACGTTTCGTGTACACCGACCACGTTTTTTTTTCTATCCTCCCATTCGTGCCGGTTTTATTCGAGACGGGAAGTAACTCTCAACGTTCGCGACATTCCTGGAAGTTTAAACAAAAACAAAAAGAAAAGGGAAAAAAGCTAAGAGAGAGAGAGAGAGAGAGAGAAAAAGAACACAAAAGTACCCACGCGCTTTCCAGAGACTTCATAGAGTTTACGTGTAAACGAAAATCTATCGAAGTACGTCTGGAAAAATATTTGCGCGAAAAAAGGAGGAACACCGTACTGAATCAAGAAATCAGTGTATCCGAACGACTGCCGGTAAATCTAAAAAAAAAAAAAAAGAAAGAAAACACGTTCGTCGTGTTTTACGATGAAAGAAAAAGAAAGGAAAAAGGGAGAAGTTTCTGATGGAAGTACCGCAAACAGACACATTCAGGGGATGTTGGGAACAAAATTCAAACTGACGAAGCAATAATATCGATAAAGGTATCAATTAAATTAATTGAAAGGGAGAATGCAATTAATAACGCTCGTGCTATCAATAACTACGAGCGTAACTGATGATAACGATTATACTTCCTGTTGCACCGCAGACAACGAAAACTTGGCTTTCAGCAGATAATTAATTCATTTCCATGATCAGATGCGTAATCGTGGATTATACTTTGAATAACGGGGATTTCTTCGGCGAGCTTACGTATTTGCAGCGCGATTTACGAAAATACATATTTCAAAGAAATTTGAATAATCACGCAGAAAGAAACGGTAGGGATAAATTGTTAATTCTTACGAAAGGAATTGTTAAAGAATTTGAAACTACAGTGGCTTTCGGTGGTGTAAAATTTTCAAGCACGTGTAAAGAGTGTCAGGGAAATTTGTCAACATTTACGACGGAAGTTATCTCCCGGCGTGTAATTTCAAATGGAAGATTTTCTTGGTTTTAAAAATGGACAAATGTGACATTTGCGTATATAGGTAGCATGTTACTTCAGTAACCAAAAGGTGTACAAACACGTATTTTAAAATGTATAAATACATTTTATAAATGTATAAAATGTATAAAATGGTATTTGCTTTTTATTTGTTCCCTCTGACCTGCACATAAAATCTACTAAGAGTTAACGAGGTCTGGTCATTCGTTGGAATTTTCCACCAAAAAGTGTCACTTAGTTCTGTTGGCTCTACTTCGTTCGTACCTTTCTTTTGTAAAAAAAGAAGAAAATGTAGTTTAAAAGTTTCTGCGAGAAGAAGGTTTATGTCAATGTAAACTACTTCTGCAGAGGTGAAATAAAAGTAGAAGGTTGTTGCGATTAAAATTCGGGTGATTTATCTTGCTTATAATTTGAATTACTTAAAATATAATAATAACGTTGAAATAAATTATCCAAAAGGGGTTTCAGAATTTAACAATTTTTAATTTGAAATTTAAAGATAGAAAGATTCAAAAATCTCCGAAATTTTCAAAGAAATTTTTTTTCTGGACTATACGTTCAAGAAAAGAATGTCACAGAATGTCAAAAAATGGCACACTCCAATTTTCAAATTTGACGATTCAACGATTTGAAATTTAAAGACAGAAAATTCAAAAATTCGCCCAAATTTTCAAAGAAGTTTTCAACTTTCTTTTTCTAAATTATACGTTCAAGAAAAGAATGTCACAAAGTGCCAAAGAATGGCACACTCCAATTTTCTTGAAAACGGTAACTTCACGTAAATATTATCAGAGCGACTAAATTTGCATATTGTTAGTACAAAAACATTCCCCTAACACCATTGTTTACAACGTTGGAAAAAAAGGTAACAATGGCGAATAAATCTTGTTGGTGAATACTTGGCTAAGGAATCATGAGCACTTGCGCGCGCGACGCGTTATTCACAGAGAAACAGTACGACGTTTTAAATTGTACCACGGCGAGGTTCGCGTGATTAAATTTAATTACGCTATTTTGCAGTATAACGGCATTACACGGCGCAACAAAGTTACACGGCATTTCCATCGCAACCGGGACTTCGACAAACACAATTTCACTGTGTGAAATTAACAAAGTTTCGGTCGAAATAATATTTCCGTTTACTCGATAGCTGCCATGATATTTATTAGGAAGAACTGATCGCAAGCCCGCGTGTTCTTGTCGGTTCTGACAGTGTCGACAGTGAAGTGTCCCTGACAATTTCATCTCAGCTGTGTCGTTTCTCAGATTGTCGTTTGTTACACCACGAACTTTGCACACTTGATAAATAGTAGGTCGTCCCGTAAGCGCAAAATATTTGAATGAAAATTCAAGAAAATACTATTACCAGAAAAGAAAAAAAAAAAAGGAAAAGAGTTGTGGAATGAGAAGGTGCTTACATTGTTTTTTATTAAATTTTAAGACTCTTTGGAAATATTAGTCTAAATTATAAGATTCGACGCGAATTTATGGGGTGACCTAATAGAATCGAAGAACATACAGATTGCAGCGTTATTTGTCTGTTTTTAAGAAAATGTATTAGGTGTATGTAAAAGTTTCTATCGCTTGAAAATCGATGACTAAAAGACACTGTATGTTCCTTTTCTAATTTAAATTTTCACAGTTAGTATTTATGGTAATAAGACGGTTAAGTCAGTACACCGAATGAAGCATTAAAATTATATTATTAGTGCTCTTTTGCAGCTAATTATAATTATGACAAAAAATCAATGCACATTCTATAAAAAAATACTATGGGAACTTTTGCATAGACCAAATATTTATCGATTCTAATAACGAGACAAAATAAGCATTTTTACTCTACAATTGTTACTGTAAACTTAATCTTTCCAGGCACTTTTATTTCACAGAATGTTACTGTTTAAATCATGCGGATTGTAAACACTGTCCTTTTTTTTTTTTAATTAACAAACAGTACACGAGTTTCGTTTATAAAATTTGAATAACAATATTTTTACTTAGTTGCCTGTTTTTTTTTTATTTCGTATCTAACGATTGAACGTAAAATGCTGAAAGAATGTTCCATCTCGAATATTGATATCATAGTTTACCTCGCTGAAAGTCCCATAAATTTAAATTGCAAAAAAAGGGAAGCGAACGAATTACAACAGAATTTATTACACGAACGAAATATTATCTTCATCGGGGTACGTTAAATTTTGTGTCCTCATGTATGAATAATGATTTTTCGTTATCTTATTCTAATTAATATACCGTTATCAAAATTATAAAACAATTCCATGCTCCGAAATTCCTTCTCGGTTAATGACATTGCACCATCGATCTCCGATACTTGTTTCAGTATTTCATGCATTTTATTATACACGAATATCAATTTCCGTTTATGTCAATCATTTTTTTTTGTAAAACCTCCAGATTCGCCAGAATGAATTTTTCGCGGAATTCTTTCGATTTTGATAACATTTACGTGTTACTCAATTCCTCGTGATTTCGGCTAATTTCACTTGTCAATTGTACACCCGATTACACGTTATTTGTTAAGTTACCAAAAGGTAGAAACAATATCTTTTTTTTATTTACGTTTTATTTGAAAGACGGAACCGACATAAGTCACATTCCACGAACAATATTTTTCATGAAAGCGCTAATTGACTAATTAACACTGTATTTGCTTCACAAATATGCTTCCGACTTGAATGCATAGATTAAAAATTACTGATCAATTCTGAAGTTATGAAAATCATACAGAAGCAAATGGATCAGCAGAGATAAATAACGCAACCAAAAAGTTCATATCGCTGCTACGAAAAGAAATATTACACAGATACCGAAAAGAAACACTTAATTTTATCAATTGAAATACAGCGACGCTATAATAATCGAACTCTCGGTAGAATACTAATTTCTGAACTGTTGTTTAGTTACCTACTCGATACTAAACTATCTCTTGCCTTAACAATTCCGAGACAGAATCTCTAAGGGACTCGTATCAAAATTATTAAACTTCAAACACAACAGTTTCAAAGTAATTCAATTCTCAATACTACAACTTCCGAAACACAGAAATTTCAATAAGTAATTCCGTTTCAAATAGTCGCAAATAGAATAATAATTTGCCAACAGTTACATGGAACAGTTTTAAATAGTTTATGCCTTAATGATTGAACGTTATGCATGAATTAGGTACACGGTGTATACAGCAGCTAGACCGTGTAATTGAACCCTGAGTTTAATCTGAAAACTGACCCTTACAGTTGTTTAATAGTTCAGTGAGTTCGATTCGGTAACCGGAAGTTGTTGATGAATACAAGATCGAAAAACTTTCATATAATACCGCATCGAATTGCAAGATACAATACTGAAAAGTAAATAAAGTGTAACCAAGAAGCTCGAAGGGGTGACGTGTGATTTTTAAAAGTAAGAAAACATTCTTCCTTTCGTAATAAACCTTATTTTCACATAGCGTAACTAATACAATACATAGATTACGGACACTTTATACAGGGTGAGCCACGTAAAACAGACCACCTAATTATTTTCGTTAGCTATAGTGGTAGGAGGAAATTTTGAAAGGAAGTTTCATATTTGATTGTAAATTTTAAAGCGTAGGCTCATTTTAAGGTTGTTATTTGTCTGTTTGCATATTTGCAGAAACTATATACGTTCGTGTAAAAGATATAGGTGACTCTGAAAACAACGGGAAAAATTTTTCTTCCATCTTATTCGCTCTTTGAAACCGTTTAAATTACGTATAAAAATTTTCTCGTACCGCCATAGCTAGAGAAGATAATTAGGTGGTCTGTTTTACTTGGTCCACCCTGTGTACTTTATTAAATCTACCAAAGCTGATACCGTGTACGTATTCACCTTTATATTAGACAATTCTTATACAAGTATTTCTTCAGTATGCTCGATGTTTCGAAATTTGAAAAATAACGATCACTTATGTTGTACTTGAAAAAAATGTTAAATTAGGTAAGAACAAAGTAGAGCTGTACACCTAATTTGTTATCATTAATACGAATTCGTCTCTAAGTTTCGAAATTTGAAAAATAATTAGACGGATTTATCTGAATTGCCTATGTTGTATTTGAGAAAAATGAAAAATTAGATAAGAAGAAAATAGAGCAAGACAAAGTTACACGTCTAATTTACGAACTTTAATATTAACACTTCTCTAAATTTGGCTAAGTAATTGTTAAGAATAACCGAGGAATCTGCGAGCGAAGTGGGACCAAAATGGATGCTGAGGACATCTACTCACCTCATTGTTCGGTACAGTGCCATCCTTATCAATCGCGTTGACTTGAGTAACCTTACTGCCAACTGGTTCACCCTCGAGTACAGTTTCTTGCTCACGTTCGGTGAACAAAGGTATTTCGTCGTTAACGTCCACCAGGACAATGTAGACGGTTGCTTCAGAAGCGAGTTGTTGGGCGCCATTGTTCTGTAGAAGAGGATTACTCTTATCTTATACATATGTATCTTACATTTTCTGCTTGATTCATCGATCTGTTTATTATACCTTTAAATTTGAAAGAAAAAGTTTAGCGTACACTCCTGTTCGTAAGTGTTAAAACACTTGTTGGATGTGAAACAAACCTAAACCGTCGTTGCAAAATTATTAAGGTCCTGAAAAGAATGATAAAACTGCCAAATATCTATTTTCATTCAAGGTGTTATTATAAAAATATTGGCGAGATCCTAATAGTGTGTCGTTGATTATGCCATTGTCACGAAATTGAATTTGAAAATCGTCGAATTTGTCTCGACAAACCACTTCGTATGATATAAAAATTCGTGATATCGCCATTATGCAAAAAGCATTGCAAATTTAAAAAATCTACCAAAACCATCCTATTGTGTGTGATAAATAACGAAACTGTGCCCTCTTCTATTTCTGATACTAACTTTCGCGAAGAAATGTAATTTAGATCGGACAATAGGTGTTCTAATACTCTACGAACAGTAGTATATGTCGAAATTAAAACTCCTCAAGCACTGTGATAATAAGTACCTTCGTACATCTATTATTTACAAATGAATTATTAATTCGAAAAATTTATATTCGTAGGATAAGCTGAAATACTTTATAATTAGCAAATTCGTTACTTAAATTAACCTCACCTTATTTGTAGACTGAAAGTGTCTATTGCTGACAAATGTAGAATCGTAGCAAAATAAAAAAGAAATTTCGGTAATATTGTAGAATTTGGGCCCGCGCCTATTGGATCACATGATACATCGTTGGAAAGCGTATGAATAGGGGAGTTCAACACGAATGATTATTGTCACCGCAAATGTCCCATTCAGAAAATTCAAGACAAATTAGAATACCGTGAAAAAAATACCCTCTTTCTGCAAAAAGATCATTCTATAATACTTACAAAAATATTTGTCATTAGGTATATTTAGGCGTGAATTCAGACGAGACTTTATGCAACTAATTATGTGTTCCAAATATTACTGCAGTATTGGTGTGCATGAAATTACGCCATCACTTTCTGAATGGGACATTTGCGGTAGCAATGATCACCCATGTTGGACTTCTCTATTTATACGCTTTCCAACGATGTATCATACGACCATAAGGCATCTGCCCAAATACTACAGTGCAGTCGAAATTGTTTTCCTCGAATTTTTTCCAAAATTCACAATTTTTCAACGAAATTTTCGTCCTCGAAAGTTCCGAAAAATTCACAACTTTCGAATGATATTCTCTGTCTCAAAATTTCTCAAAAATTACCCCACAGCGGACTTTAATTTTTGAACAAGGAAAAATGAAATTACACAGAAGTTTGCACATTTTGCACTCGCAAAAGGGAGACAAGTAAGTAATATTTTACCTTACCGCGAGTGAGCAGAATGCACGTTACTTTTTCATGCTCTGCGTCTGTGCTTACTACAGAGCAACGAATAGAGAGCAATTTTACAAATAGGAATGATCTCGATCTCGAAAATCCAGAAAGGTAAAGTACACATAATGAAAATTGACAACTCATACGAACATACAAGAAATACGAACGTTCACAGCGACGAAACTTCGTCATCTTGAATGATTCAGTGGAGTGAAAACGATGTATTTCCACGGAAAAAACGCGTCGAGCAAATGGAACGAGAGAATAAAGTTATCTCGCTGGTTTTGCAGCCATTAACATAGAAGTGACGAGAAGCGTGCTTCGTCGTTAGAGAACGAGGTACTTATTACCACAGGAGTACATAGAAACTACGAGTGTTTCACGAAGAGACGCCGCTGAAATAAATATAATGCCACAATTCATAAGCGGATTTTCAAATTTCTCTGCTGCCAGCATCCAAATGGAAAAAGGACAGCGGTTATTTAATTTCGCGGCCACTCGACAATTTCGCGAGGAACAGGAGTACATTCGCTATGAAATTTATCAGCTCCATTCAACATCGTATCGCTCGTGCCTTGAAAAACTGAAAGCAGCTCGAAACTGTAACGCAGCCAAGATTCAATTATACTTTCCGCCGTACGGAATGTAGCTCGATATTTCACGGATCTTCCGCTACCTTACGCGTACGTTTTCCAAAGAAATTTCAAAAGCAAGACTCCTGAGAAGAGAGGATGTTGCTAAACTGAATTAATTAAACGAATCACGGACATTCGCTGCTTTTATACAGAACAGTCTCTTGTTAAGTAAAAATTACGAAACCTTGCTTTTAAGGTGGAAACTTGGGAACGTAAGATATATGAGACACGTATCGTTTGAGAAAGTATGTTTCACAATAAGTCGATAAGCGTGTCAAATTTGAAAACCGATTTTCATAGGTAGAACAATGAATTAAGTTGGAAAATTAAAAATTACGAAATCAAAGTTGTAACAGTTGTTAATTCTCGGAGCGCCTAGAAATTAAGCTTCTAATGTATTTATATTACAAAATACGTATTTACAAAAATACAGAAAGTTAAGAAAAATTGTAAAATATGAAACACGAAAAGTAAGGACTAACGTTAGTTAATTTACTCGGCAGTTTCAAAGGATTACGCGGAGATATTCGACCAGATCTTTCGTTACCCTATTTCAAAGCACCCGCACGAATTGCCACGAGGTGAAAAATGATATTTTTTCTACCACTCAAAGTACCCTGTTCACTTCGAAAGCGACATAGTCATTAATGCTCTTACACCATTCCGCAAGCCCGCAGGATTAAGCAGCATTCACTCAAAAGGCGAGCCATAGCATCGCTTTCCCCCTCTGTACGTACAGTAACAAGTAACTAAAAACAGCTGCATCTCGGTTGCCGCAAGTTCGCAGATTCTCCTTTACCAACAGACTATCTCGCACGGATGCATTCGAAAAGCAGCAGCTACAGCTGCGAAATTCCACCTGAAATGCTTCAGTCACGCAGCACACTCGTAGCAGAGACAGACACAGTACAGAACGCTTGTAAAACACGTAATTTCTCAAGAAGCAAAAGAATTATTAAAGTAAAAAAAAGAAGAAGAAAGGAAAAGCTTAACGTCTCGTTTCAACACATACCTCGACACGTATAGTCAGATTGTACTCCTTTATGCTCTCGTAATCCAGCGGATGGTTAACCTTGATGTCGGCCCAGGTGACGGAATTGTCGGAGCGTTGCTGAAGGTAAAACGTGTGAAACTTGTTGGTCTGCGCGGTAGAGCCAGGCATTAGCCGGTAAAACACCGTCGGATTATTTTCGATTCCCGAGCTGTCGACACACACACCAGAGGCACATGTTACAAAATCCAGGCCGGTTTTCAAATCATCTCCGCGCTTCGGAGTCGAGACTTAACAAACGGAAAACGGGAAACGGAAACAGAAACGAGAACGGAAATCACCTAGGGTAGACATGTGTATATCGAAAAATACAAGGCTAGTTTTACCGACTATATAGAAGAGAGGCTAGGCTGTTTTATACTCGTCTCGTGACGAAAGGTCACCATGCGATTCATCGATCCGTCGGTTTCTTGCTCTTTCTCATTTATGCTCTTACTTGTTTCTTGCATACTTTGTTTTTTATTCTTTTGCAACGCTAACGAAAGAAACGCCATATCCGGCTAAATAGGATAATCTACTGATACATGGCAGATCTGCGAATACGAACTAAGATATATATATATGCGTATAATAGTTACTTAGTTGAATTTTGTTTAACGCGCTACAGATCCCGTCGTCGCCTGTCTTTTCCGTTTCAGGCACGTTTCAGACATGTACAATGTGTTAGTTTGTCCATACCCCTAATTGAAAGCCATTCTGATGTCTCGTACCGTTAGTTGTAAAGCTACCAATCCCTTATCCGCGTAACTAGTTACTATTCCTTAGCTATCTACGAGCAAGTTGGCTGGAGGGTGTCACGTTGGCTTCGTGTGTATCGACTTGTTGCGTGTTGTATCGGGGTTTGGCGTTTTATGGAGACGGTGAAGTGAGGGATAGTTAATTGGATATCAAGCGTTAACGGGTTGTAGGATAATCCGGGATTTGCGTCGTTTTTCCTTGATTACGTGAATTCGGACCGTTTTCTGTTAAAGAATTCATAGTTCTTTCATTCAGAATGAAAAATCTCAGGATCCAATAAACGAAATGTGAATACGACGTTTCTCTTGATTGACGACGTATCCCTATTAATTCCAGACGGTCAAAATTGAAAAATCTCATATATACAATAAGTGAAATCTGAGTAACATTTTCTTCGAAATTATAAATTAGTGGCAATGAAAGAATGTATATCTTTGGTATGTTTAATGTGAAAAACATTTCTTTCGAAATTATAAATTAACGGCAATGAAAGAGTGATAACCTGATGCTTGAAATACAAGTGAATTTTATAAATTTTAAATAAGTTTATGTTCCATTGTGCTTGAAAATTTTCTTCTTAAAATATAGTTAAATACTCTTTCTACTGATTGGATCTCCTCTAAATTCATTAGTTTCATTAAAGAACAAGTATATGAAAAATACAATTGCAATATCTCAAAAGACATTTTTAAAAAATGTCCTCAGGATCTTTAAACACTAAAAGAACACCGTTACCTTTTATTCCCGATAAGTGTGTCGAAGCGCGTTGCAAAATACACAGGGTGGCAGTTTCCAGTTCAAAATGTGAGATCAATAACGCGTTATGGAAAATTTGATTATGTGTGTCACGTTTTAAATTTAACAATGTTGCTTCACTTGTAAAAAATGCACGCCTCTACATGTATTTTAACTCAATAACTGTACTCCTACGTGCGTCGTAACATGTTACCGGGGTTTTACAAAACATTAGAGTCTGTTTCACAAATGCATGTACCTGTTGTACCTCCATTTTGTGTTACAATATACACAATCGTTGATAATTCCTATTAACCAACTCTGTATTACACAAAATATGCACTTCTTATCCTTATTATGTACAGAATAATTATTATTCTTGGAATAAGGATGGAATAATAATTATTCTTATCGTTAATAATTCCCTTGTTCTTATTCTTGATAAATATCCTGAAATAATTCAAATTTTATATATGATAATGATAAAAAGTGCATATTTTTGGTAATATAGAGTTATGTGAGTTATAATTATTATTCTTGGAATAAGGATGGAATAATAATTATTCTTATCCTCAATAATTCCTTTGTTCCACATTATTCTTCTCTTATATATGATTCTTATCCCTAACAATTGAGAGAATAATTATTACTCTTGTTCTTATTATATAAAATTGAATTTTTCAAATTCCTTCCTAACATTCTTTCGAAGTACATACTCAGAAGCGGAGAAGCCTGTAATCTAAGAAACTGAAGGATTTGACACATCTTCTCCGATTCGCTAGACTTTTCCCCAATGAATGATAATTTCTTCAAACGCCTGAGCAATTTTTTCGCAAATAAATTATTCCGACATAATGACACTGCGAAAGTAGCAAAGAGTCATGATTTTTATACAGGGTGGTTCGTCTAAAGTGACCACCTCGATTATTTTCATTATTAGTCGACCGCTCCAAATGTTTTTGGTCACAGATGATACGGTTTCAAAGGACGCTTGCTAGCTAATAGACAAAAAGACCATAGGGTTATGCATAAAAAACTTGAACATGGCCTTGAAAACTTATTCTGAAAAAAAAAAGAAACAGAAAAAATCTAAGGTCATCACCTTGAAGATCCTTTTGAAACCTATTATCTATGACAAAAAGAATTTTAATCGGTCCACTAGTAACGACAACAATTGAAGTGGTTACCTTAAGTCCACCTTTTATAT
>NW_017100195.1:1920641-1930066 GCF_001263275.1 Habropoda laboriosa | reverse complement strand
AAAATTATTTCGATCAAATACATCATTTTCCAAAGAAAATTTCATTGTCAAAAACGACGTTTCATATGCACCAGTCTAATAATTCAAGTCCTCAAAAGATCAAGCCTGCTACCCGAAATAATGACTAATCAACTAATCCACTTTATCTACTAATCCTCCACTTAAAACCCGTCCGAATCATCAGAACGTACAAAAGCTGGTGTTCTAGCCGTTCTAATAAATTGGCCAACTCGATGCAATCACCGATCATTATCGCTGCTTGTACAACCGTGTGCAATGTCATTCGTTAGACGTCCACGTCTCGATAGATGCTTGTCGACCGCTCAAAGGCCCGGGAATTAATGGCACCGTTTGTCAATTCGAACGAACGCCGGAACATTGCGTCGAACATTCGAGTACACGGTGCTACGTCGACGAAGGAAACGGAACCGACGAGTCAACGTCAACCGCCGTTCCGATTTTGACAAACGACGACCAGCCATCGCAAATTATACGAAACGGTATAGTTGAACCGAAGAACGTGAAAAGAGTTCGTCCGTTTCAGAGCTGTGTACCGATCGTAGACAGCAGCAACAGCAGCATCGTCTACGTGGAAAATTCGACGACGTGAACGAGGTCACTCGAGGCTTAGCGAAAGTAAATCGAGCTTTGCATTAATTTTTCCGCGATTAACGCCGTTTGATGCTCGCTGAGGATGCTGCGACCGTGAATCGAGCGATTCTAAAACGTGTACGAAATGGGTTTTGTACAGAGAAAATCAGGTAAGCTGTAGCACTCTCGCTTTCGAAATGGCACGCGGATGTGTCTGTGCGAACATTTCAAAAGTGGCTTCGAAGGAGCGAATTTAGAGACGTGAAATTTCCTTTGAGGGAGAAACTGAAAATGAATTGTCGAATGGCAGGGAATTGCTCTTCGGTTCTTCCACTGACTCGGGGTTCTTCCGTTTCTCTCTCGTAAACGGTGCAAATTTTCGGGAATGAATCCGACGATTTGCAAAATGGCTCCAAGTGGCGTAGTTGAGGGCTTTCGAAATTATGCGGGAAGTTGGTGAAGAATTATCCGTTAGCATGAATGCGTAAACCTATTTTGGTGGAGGTGCAGAGAAGACGTGGAAGATAGGCGTGCGAAGTAAGGAAGCTAACACAAGCTGATCTTCGCAGAAATTAATATGCAGATTCATCATGATTAAACTTCCAGCACTTTTCTATGAAATGTTTCTTACCTTCGATGTTTTAGACTGTTTCTTAAGTTACTCTATTTGTAAATACATTTTTCACAAAACTTCTCTGAAAATGTTACTTTCACGAGTGCTTTTTCAAATAATTAATTCTTATTACAGTTCTTTGAAATTCCACATTATTTACATCTCACATTTCAACCAATTGAAGCACATTCATTTTCGAATCTGCGCTAATAAGTCACTTACTGTAAATGGCCAAAGGAAATTTTCACTTCATTTGAAGAAAGTAATTCTGAACGATCGTTATTTTGTGCTAATTTTAATAGCGACAGGTGTATAACGATCGTTATTTCGTGGTAATTTTAACGGCGACAGACGATCTTCGGTGTACAATATCGTAAACCGATTTTCGAAATGATAGCGTTAGTATCAAATGTATAATTATAAAATAGATTGCCAGCAAGCGGATGTAGCCAAGAAGAGGCTGAAAACGATGCACACCCTGCTGCATAATGCAATTTCCATTACAACGTATGATTGCAAATTATCTATAGCTTTGCACGGCGATCGTAGCAGCTATTGAATTTGCAGAGACAAAAGTAAAGAATTCGCGAGATTCGATCGGTCTCGACAAAATGCCGCGACATCAAATTTTATCGTGGATCATTAGACCACGACTCGCGTGAAATAAAATAGATCGTAGTAAATTGCAAGCAAAAACAGAATGTTCGAGATTGTGCAACTGAAAATTCAAACTCTAAAACTCTTGTATAATATAAATTATCGTCTTTCTCCCTTCGTTTGTAACTCGTAAAATCGAGCTACTGTCGAATTTCATTTTCCCATTAATAATAACAATTCGTGAAGAAAATTGAAGATTGAAAGTCCCGCGATGCGATTTTTAATAAAAGCCAGCCGTAAGATCGAAGCGAGATTATCTTTAAACAGGGTAATACGGCGTGTTGATTTTCGTTTTTGTTTAAACGAGATCAAGTTAAGTTAGGTGTCCCTTCGGAGTGATAAAGATACTAAAGGCAAACGAATGGTGTTCGATAAATTGCGAAGTTGTCGCTTGGAAGATTCCTTTTACTGTTAAGAGCAATATACACCGGATTAAAAGGCATTAACGTCGGAGGAAGAACATTCTTGGAAATTTCGAGCTCTTAGAGATTATTTCTACAGATTAAGATTCAGTTAAATATGATTGCAACGAAATTTTAGTTAACAAGCTCACGGCTATGGACGCTTTGCTATTGCAAATAATACCGATGTCACGGTCAGTCTACGATTCTAAAGAAACATTCTACATTTGTAAATTTTAATTAAAAATATTAAGGTTGTGTCGATAACAGAAATTCTGCAAAATGTTAATTATTAATATCGTTAATTACTCCGCGGTGACATTTGGTCCATAATGTCAACGCCACTTTTGCACTTATTATAATAAAGTCTAATGTCTGGTTTCTTCTTAGCGTCGTTTCATACCTATCGCCATATCTGTGTGCACCGTGCTGAGTACGAAGACTGCTTTATTTTTTCTCGGCACGTACACTACCGGCCAAAAGTTTGGAATCACCTCCCACTTTTCGTCAATATTAAATCTGCTGCTAATTTTTTATAGACTTGAAGCTTATCTCAATTCTGCATTTATCAATTTATCTCACATCGATTGATTCGAACGATAAAAAATTCTCAAAGTCGCTGACATTTTTCTGGAAATTTTTGTGTAAATTGCAATGCTCGGTGATTCCAAGCTTTTAGTGTATGAGCAAATAATTGTTTGAAATTACCTACTTTGTTCCCTAAATATCGAAAAATAGAGTAAAAAACAACGTAACCAGAAGAAGCTACTAAATTCTTCAGAACTTAATTTCGCCGTTAAGGAGACCAATCGACTATCCAAAGAAATGAAAAATTTCAGTTTCTTCTTTTTCACGTTTCAAGGATTGCAAGGTTAAAGAAAGGGAAAATATGGAAATGATCGTCGGGAAGCGGCAGTGTTTGTTAGTGTTCGATAAGCCTGACCCCTCGCCATATATCCGTATGTGCACTATACAAGTATAAACGGTTTATACCCTGGCATAAATAGCAAGAAAGCGAATAAATATATCGTCGAATGAACACATCAATTCAAGATTAATTAAACGACAAAGACACAGTGTGAAACCTGTTTTGTTGTTGTACCCAAGAAAACGGTGCTTGAACTGTCCCCGAACCATGGTGCGCGGTGTTTTTCCTTTAGCAGCCTTGTGTAATCAGCGTGATCTTTGTTAATTAGCATCTTCGATAAAGTGAAAGAACGCAGAAAATCTCAGCCATCGTTTCTCGCCTTTGTTCCAACATTCTCCATACGACACCGGTTCCGATTCTCGAACGCAATCTCGCGCGAACATTATCCCAACAACATTTCTTTTTAACTTTTTACTCTCAGAAGGCTGTTAATATTTTCGCTCGTTTTTTGCAGAAAGTTTAATCGAGCATTCGAAAGCACGTCACACCGATCGAGGTGATCCTCTAAAAATCGACTCGACTCGACTAACGGTTCGTTTAATTCCCGAGAGATGCTCTAACTAAAAGGAACTGGCAAAATCTAATTGTTACTCAGCTTGCGGCATGATTGGCGCAAAAATATCTGACCGACAAAAACCACTACGAGAACACACTACGCTCTCGAAAGAAAACGCAAAAATGAAAAAAGGTGAAAAGAGAACAAAGAGTCACAGAGTATGTTCCAACAGAAACGTGGTTACAAAATGGAGTACCGTACGAAAAATAAAGGGAGGGACAGAAACAGAAGAAGAACGAAAGAAAGAAGTGGAATAAAAATGAAACAGAGTAGTCATTTTCCAAGAACAATAACACGGTAACCTACCGTAGATAAGCAACTGACGAAACATGCCCAAAAATTAATACGGCATTCACGTAATGTACAATATGTACGTACAGAATGTATATGATACGTATGTTATACATATCGACGATCTATAACTGAATGCAAGTCTCTTTAACAAACTGTGAAAAAGAAAAAAAAAGAAAAAGGTCGGAGAAAATGGCGATGGCTCGGACGACACGACGCGGCTATTTCATGTATCCTTTCTGTTTATCATCGACAGGCTGGATATAGGCTTGCGACGTGTCGTCGCGACGTTACACCCGCGTGGCTCACGTCGACGTACCGGACGTTCGCACACACGGCATCCAGAAAAACGGAGAACCGTGTAAGCGAGCAATCTCGAGATAAATACGGAAAAACATGGACGAGAACGAGACAAAAACAACGAGAGGTAGAAGAATTTTGAAAAAAGCCAATCTGGTGCAGAGAGAGAGAAGAAAAAAACAGTTACCAGATAATGAACACAAAAGAAAAAGTAGAACAGAGAGGAGTACGATGGAAGAGAAGAGAAACAGAAAATATGGGGAGAGTCGCGCGATCGAACATGTTCGAACGATGTGGGGTGGTAGGGAGAAAATTTGAAACCATAATCGAGTAAAAGAAAACGACAAAAAAAAAAAAAATAAAAGAAGTTTGTACCAACGTCTCAGGGAAGCATCTATTTTGTAAAACGCATGCCCAAAAAATATTTACGGCACACACACACTAATTGTATGAGTTCTCTGGCTGCGGCTAAATCCGGCTTCCGCGATTACCTAGATAATCGCTAGAACGAATGTGACTTCCGCGGATTCGCTTTGCCCCCTCGAACGCGCGCTGTGTGCGCGCCGCCGATTGCGTTAATCCGCCACTCGATTGCTCGATGCTACCTGTCGCCCGGCGCGAATTGGGTTAGAGTTACCACCCCTCTCCGCTCCGCCCCGCGTGTTTAATTTATGTGGAACCCCGTATCTTTCCGATGGCACACACGCCGCTCGAGAACGAACGATTCCAAAAACGTTTTGTTGCAACGCGATCGCTCGGTAATACGCGATGATGCACGGGTCAAATTGACTTTTATGAGATTCATATTTCTTGCGGAATACATTCTCGGGTATTTGCGTAAAGGGCTTTGCACCGGTACTGTCGATGCGAAATTTTCTGCGATTTGTATTTGTAACGGTGATTTCAATACTGCCACCGGTGAAAGTTGTGTTTGAGGGAGGGATGAAATTTTTGAAATTCTTGTTTTTGTGAAATTGAATTGTATTGGTACGCAGTGGCGACTCGTATGAATTTGTTACGGCGGGGCTGTAGCAATAAAAGTAGGCAAAAGATATGTGGATTGGAAAAATTAGACGATTAAAGAAACTGAACGTGAAAATAACGGTTTTTAGATAAATATGATAAAATTCGGTGAATTTTAGTAGAAAAGTAAATTTAAATATTTATTAATAAATTTAATAAATTTAATAACGGCGATAATAAAGGAGGAACTTTGATTTTATACTGGAGGGGATGCAGCCCTTATGGTCGAGCCACCACTCTTCGTACGACAATTGTTTTATGATTATGCGCTTTGTAGTGTATTTGTGATTAAGGGGACACACCACCTTGAGGTGTCTGAAGCTAGATAAATTTTCAGAATTTTCTTTTATAGGCAACTGTTAATTTCTGAAGGTATAAATGTAAAACGAGTGCTTGCATATTTATCTACTATTTATAGGAGATGAAAGTTAATAACATATACTCTTGTTCGTAAGTATTAGGACACCCATTATGTTCGTACAGAAATTATAATATGATTCAACATTTATATACAGACATTTGTCTTTAAAACGTTACTACAGACGTGTATAGTATCTCAAACTATTATACTTTACTAAAACTAACTTTAATATAATTATTTTATTTAACGATGTATATGTTGTTTGTTAAGATTTTGCATAATATTTTATAAAAACAGTATAGTTACGGTGTTATATGAAAAATTAGGATTTCTTTTCATGGAAATAGTGTACCATCTGCTGTCAGTTGAAGTTACCCAACGGTGGAGCATCCAAAATTCTTGATATACCGGGTGTCCGAGTTTTTTCCAATCAAACTTTGTCAAACTTTGTCAGTATGTTCTATGAGTATAAGTAAGAAAAAAATGTAATGTGAACATAGGTCGTTTGAAGCTTCGTTAAAAAGTAATAACAATAATACGAAATACGAAAGTTCGTTACTATTCCCTTCGTATTATTATTATAACTTTTTAATAAAGCTCCAAACGATCTATGTTCGTACGACATTTTTTTCTCACTTATACCCATACAATATACTGACAAAGTTTGATCTTAAAAAATTACGACACCCAGTATGTAATTGTGGCAGTGAAATAAAACTTCGAACTCGTCTCTGAGACGTTATATTACGTTTCTTTCCTAGATCTAGTATCACATATCAGCAAAAGTGTGTGTACTCGTTATATCACAAGATTCGAGACTGAATAATTTTCTAATCACCGTTTTCAGTGAGTGTCCTGATACTCGAGCCACTCAGAAGCCAAAGTGACTAACTCCGTCAAATAGAATTGATAAAATTTGTTGTATTTCTGAAAAGTTAAGCACTAAGCATGTGCTTTGGAGGAATATCAAGAAACTGGAATTAATCATTTTGTCTTCCGAGTGGCTCGCTTATGAACGAAAGTGTACCTGCTGCTAACAATAGCTCGCGTAATCAAATAATATGCAAAATTGCACTGTCTGTCGCATTTTTCTATACCACCCATGTATCACACATGTGTACAAGGAAGTTGAATTCATAACAAAGCCTTCATAACCGTACCACCCATCTGTTGCCCTCTCCACAAACGCATTAAGGAAGAAATTGGCACACGTTTGACGTTCGAGCGATCGCGTGACGTTATGCGGAGTGCTTGCACTTTGTGTACACGATGAAATGCACCGATCCCTATACTGCACTGGCAGCACGTGGTCACGGCATCTGGCTCAAATGCACACGCAATTAACCGATTCGTTCGTGCCGGAAGTCCATCTGTTTCTGGGACGTTCCGCTTCAAAACCATACATCGAACGAACGCTTTTCCGTCGCTGACGGTTGTCAGCGTTATCTGTCGATGGCACGTCTAAAAGAAGAAGCATTTGTGTTGAATAAATTACACTTCCGCTGCGCTGTATCCTATATTATACAGGGTGAGTCTAATAACTTGTGCACCCTGAACAACCAGTTGGTATGTAATCCTTTTTTTCTAAAACAGTAATACATATAGACAGATATTTATCAAACACTGCGTATGTATAGTGTTGTTTTCCAAATTTCTTTGCCCTCGTTTCATTGGAAAAATTATATAATTACGTTACGACACTTTTCATAAGGCGTATATAGGGTGAGTCGCATAATGTGTTCACCCTGAATAACTTCTGAAGTATGGGTTTTACGAAAAAGTTTTCTATGTAGAAATTGCATGGTATCTAAAGGAGCATATGATGCTGAAATGGTTTTTTCTTTAAATAACTTGTTCGTTCAGAAGATATCAAGGTGATGTTGAATTTTTTAAATGGAATTCGTATATGCTTTTGTATCAAAATTTGAAAGAGCAGTGAATTTTTTTATGAGTTTTGCTTCTCTGTAACAATTATTGTGAATTCTCAATGAGAAATCGAAATGTTGAAACCTGTGCAACATTTTTTACAGAGACAATTGAATCTATCCTGAATGATTATGTTTAAAAGGCACTTTCTTACAGAAAATTCACTGGTCCTTTAAATTTTGATACCGAAAGGTACGCACACCATTTAAAAATTGCAAGATCATCTCGATATCTTTGATACCGTGCAGTTTCTGTACAAAACACTTTTAACAGGATGCTACTTTAGAAATGATTCGGGGTGAACAAGTTACGCGACTCACCCAGTTTGTTTCACGGTTAATTCAAGTGGAATTCGGATTTAGTAACCCATATTTCTTAACCACTGTTTTATAAAATAAAATATTCTACGTTACTAAAAATATTAATTAATATTGCAACGATAAATTTTTCCCAGTTTAATCCTAACTCTCGTCAACGTGTACCGAAGACACGAACCAAAAATATGCTTCTTCTTACGCGTGCTTTGAACTTTCGCCCGAGCATCGGCAATAACATCTCGTTCTAAAAGAAGCACAATCAAGATGCACCTTGAAATCGATTAATTTTGAGAACATTCAAGGTGTTTACCATGCAACGCCCAAAAAGTACAACAAAACGTCGTCCCATCGTGAAGTACAATTTTCTCTATAGGTAAACCGAACGAAATAAACGTTCCACTTGGAAAGCAAATGAAATTTCCACGTCGCAACTCGAATATCACGGACAAAACGGCAAAAACGTACGTTATCCGTGTGTATATACGTGCAAGTGTTATCAAAAAAAATGTTCCACGGTTGTGCATAAACAGCCGAGCGAACGGAACGCGTCGATTCGGCGCACAATACACGCGGCTCGTGCGAAACAGCGCGACGTGAACGAGATTCTTTTTTTTTTTTTTTTGGCAAACAATCGCCGTGTTCCCCCATATTTTCTTCTTTCTTTTGCTTATTTCTGTTCAAACGAATATATACTCGTGCTCACCACCTGACGTGTGTATATGCGTGTCAAATATGTGCGCGTGTTCGCCGCGTGTCAGCGATGGGCGTTCGATTTTTCATTACGAAACCGGTCCTTCTGATCCTTCCAACAACCGTACCTACAGCCGTTGCACGAATTTCAGAGCGTTCGAGGGGAATCGGGATCTTAAATGGGCGTCGACAGTCTCGATAAATCCGAGTGAAGCCTTGAAATGTATCGGAATTGAACGTATGCATGCATCAGTACGAGTATACCAAAAGTACGTAATAATTCCTGTAGTTCTATGGAAAAGATCTATACCAACATCGTCTCTCGTGTTATACTCTGTTATAGCACGGGCCACGACACAGCGAGGTCGTAAATCGAACCGTCGAACCGATTGTTATCGCAGGGCTGCGTATTTCGGATTCCTGTCGAATTACGACACCTGGCCAACGGTGTTTCGCTTATAAACGGAAAATCTTGCAGATATTAATCACCATTTGGAATATTTCGAGTTATTTCTGAATGGTAGTTAGTGTTTCATAAAACTCGGTTGAACGGCAAAGCTAAATTTCCTCAGCAGATTTCATATACTTCTCAGTACCATCCTGGCTAAGATTTTTGGTCCTTAACTGCTCGTACTTCTGTCAATTCGATTCTCTTCGTTTTAATTGACTAATTTTACGACCTCGCTATATCGCAGCCCCTGCTATACCGTTAAGCGTCGATGCAGCTTCTACAACTACTTGGAAGACTTCGATAATTTCAGGACAATTTAT
>NW_017100195.1:1916056-1920622 GCF_001263275.1 Habropoda laboriosa | reverse complement strand
AGATCGGCAACACCTCTCGAGTTCGAAAATCGAGCACAATTTAAAAAAAAATAGCGATTCACTCCCATCGCTGACACCTCGACTGATATATACGCTCGCGCGCGTGTTTCCGTGTCTATTTGTATGTGTACGTGTGTGTGTGTGTTAGTGTATAGATGCGGGTGTATGGAATCGTACACAATATCAATTAACGTGCACAAGAACAATACTGCCACGAGATTGCGTGCAGGGCGGGTTCGTGCAGAGCCGCACGGAGCATTAACAGTGTGACAGACCTGGCTTTAACAGACACAACTTTAGCCCCAACGGTCACGTTCTCATTACAGTAGGTCGGCCCATACACTATGTGGTCCCATACGGGCGGATTATTCGCACGGTCCACAACGTCAATCTGAACCTCCACCACTCGCGTCATGGGCTGGTAGCCCTTGTCTTTGGCGATCGCTTCCAGCTTGTACATCTCACGCTACACCAGACCGCGTGTATAACAAACGGGAACAAAAAACAATGGCGTTAGTGTCAGTCGTAATGACTCGTGGCAGTAAGTATTTTTTTTTTTGGGTCTCGGGAGGGAGCGTCGCTCTATAGAGTGTCTCGCTCTCTCTCTCCCCTTTTCCGGATTCTGTCTCTGTCGTCGTGTTTCTCTCTCTCTCGTTTCATCTCTGTCGCCGCCATATTACATCATTTTCGTACACTGGTGTAGCACAAAAATACTGCTCTCTCGGTCTGATCGTCGTGCATACTCGGACAGACTCCCGCCTGTTGGACGAATGCTCTCTCTCTCTCTGGCCGGGTCACAATCTGCTCTCTCGTATAGCCGCTTTACCGCTCTACTTTTTTACATTAGCGATTGCGATATTTACGTTCTAAGCAAAGCGGGACTAGGGCCAGCCGGATAAGCTGAACGTGCTGAACCCCGAGGGGACGACAAATCGCCACCCCCCGAGTAGAAGATCGCCGAATCGCCGATTGCGCCCCGCTTCTGCACCTGCGTGTGTTCTCTCTGTGCTGGACCTCGTGAAGAAGAAAGGAAAAAAAAGACAAACTTTCGCTCCCGTCGAGGGAACCTCGATCTCTCGCTATATCCTCGCCTACCCTATATACGGATCATCGCGCTAAGGACAATCCGGCATCCGGTTTTCCGAACTCGTACACATCTAGGGATGTTTTCCGCTAAAGTCGCCGAAACCGGTTCTCTCGATCGTTCGACAATCTTTCCGTGCTCTCTCGATCATCGTAGAATCGAATATTTTCACATCGTTTCATTGTAATACGTTCTTCTGTAGTCGTTTTCGCAATTGTACATCAAGATTCCCGAAGGCTGTCGTGAAAATCGGCTCCGGCGAATGGTAACAATTAACATAAGTAAGGGAGAGATAGTAGTGGTAATAGTATAGTAATGGTAGTAGTAGTTGTAGTAACAGTAATAGTAGTAGTAGTAGGTAGTAGTAGTAGTAGTAGGAGTGTCCGACCAATCAGCGATCTACCGCGCCGCGCTTGACCATACATGCTTCCTCTCCCGTAAAATACATCATGTACGTATAAAAGTGACACAGGAGAACGTTAGAATGTAACGACAGAAACTGAACGTAGGTACACAGATAGAGAGAAATTAAAGAATACCACAGACTGAGAACGATACGAACCGATAAAAGGTATAGAACGTGAACCTATGAACAAGTTAGACAGGTGAACGTATATACGTGTATGTATATATGTAATAACAGTGATCTTATTGGAGAAAGAAGTGAATCAGACGGAAACGAAGAACAGAAACGCAAAGAAAATGACGAACGAAGAGAGAAAGACAGAAAGGTATAAAAAAAGGGAGTTAGCATTGCATGGCACGGCACGGCATGTCACGTGTCTTGTCTCGGTCATGTCGTGGCATACAAACCTGGCTTTCACCGACGTCACTACAGTACCCACTGTGACATTTTCTTTGATGTGAATGGGGCCGTATACATTCGCATCCCACACAGGTGGTTTATTGTTTCTGTCTACGACGTCTAACTCAACGTCCACGTCTGCGTGCAACACTGACATCCCTCTGTCGGAGGCCCGTACTCGCAGGCGATAGCTGTCACGCTAATGGCAAAACATTGGGCCGTCAACTCACAGGACATTTTTTCGGGACTGTTGTTGGCGGATTTTTTCTTTATACATTTTTTTTTTTTTCGTTAATACTTTCTGCTTTTTTTTTTCTTACACTTTTTTTTACTTCAGCTGTTCCGTTTTCTTTTTTTTTTTTTTTTCGTTTTTTACACATACAATGTAGGTACTTTGCTTTTCGGTTGGCGTTTACGAGAGATATAAGTCACTCGGTGGCGAACGCGGTCGTCGAGGACGACCCGAAGGGTATCTCTTAATCGCAAAACGAAACGAAAGAGATAGAAGAGAGTGAAGGACCATGCAGTCTCGTGGGTATCCGTATTTTTTTTTTTCTCTTTGCTGTTTTTCTTTTTTGGGGGGGGTTCCAGACCTCTTTTTTTTGTTTTTTGTTTTTTTTATATGGAAGAACTCGCTTAGGGGTAATCTTCCGCGCGTCAGCCAATCTGTGATTAACCTGAAAATTTCTGACATTATCGAATCAGTTCAATGGCACTTGACGTTCGTTGAACGATGAATGAACGACAAGTTTTTGCGTGAACGACAATCAGTCTCTGCAGGGAGCTTCAATTGAGGGATACTTACCCGACGCTATTTTTGTGTAATGATAAATATGATACTGATTATGTGATTTTAGTCGCACGGTTCCTTTATGACTAGCTCTAAATAATGGAAAATTTCGAGAATTCTACAACGATGTTCTTGTATGCCGATAACGTTCTTACTTCTTGCGCGATCTCGTTTAAAGAATTAAATACGACTTTTGTCACTATTTGCTGTTTTCTTTGGCGTGAGATCGATAATAATTTCGAAGAGAATCTTCAAATTATCAGCGCGACACGATCTAGCTTTGTTCGAGGCAATCGTACTTTGGAAAAATTTTCTCACTGACGATTATGCAATGTGCATAAGATAATGAAGAAGAAAAGAAGTTTGTTTCGAAGAATAAACGAACGCGTTATCGGCAATAGGTGACAATAAAGAGGTCCTTCACCTGCGGATACACTCGAGACCAGGATAAAAAGAGAAAGCGAACAAAAAGGCGCGGTAACGCGAATGAATATTCTTATTGAAACGAAAAGAAGTAGAACAGAACGAAACTGAACGGAGAAAGAGAGAATCGTACAGATCGCGCAATGGTAATGTACTATTTCGAACGCAAGAACAAAGTAAACAAAGTAGAAAAAAGACAAAAAAAAAAACAATCGATCAAAGACGGAGATAGAGAAAGAGAGAAAGAGAGACGGAGAGACAGAAAGAGAGACAGAAAGAGAGACAGAAAGAGAGAGCGATACAAACAGAAACAGAGTGACGTCTCCGAGTGACAATTAAATATGAATCATAGAATAACAAACAGAGGTGAACGAAACAATCGAAAACGCAAAACAAAGAAAAAAAAGAGAATGATTGATCGAATGTACAATTATGAAATAATTCGAACGGAAATGCGCTCTAGTATTTTTTCTATATATATATATTACAACGAAAACACACGTACTCGTGTCTTTTTTCTTTTCGTTTTCTTTTACTTTCTTTTCGGTCTTTTTCTTGCGCCGGTATAACAATTCGATCTCTATCGTGTTATACCCATTCATGGTGTTCTCGATGCAAAGTGTGAAACACAAGAATGTAGTTCCTACTTACTGG
The DNA here is from genome assembly GCF_001263275.1 of Habropoda laboriosa. NCBI lineage: Eukaryota > Metazoa > Arthropoda > Insecta > Hymenoptera > Apidae > Habropoda > Habropoda laboriosa. The sequence continues at coordinate 1,916,866 of NW_017100195.1, read as the reverse complement.
AAAACAGCCCTTTTTTTTGTCATCATCAAATCCGAAGAAAGTAAATGGTGCAATGAACACAAACATAAACAATAAGAAATTCAAATTAGTTCTTTTACGAAATCAACCAATGCAGGCATTTGCATGCAAGCAAGAATGCGTTTAAAGAGGCATCAGGAGGAGTAGGGTGATGTGAGAAAGAAAGAAATAGCCAGATCGAGAGAGAGAAAGAGAGAGAGAAGAAATAGACTGAGAAAGAGAAAAGAGTGAGAGAGAGAGAAAGAGAGAGAGAGAGAAGAAATAGACTGAGAAAGAGAAGAGAGAGACAGAGAGAGAGAGTAACAGAGATAGAAATAGAGAGAGCTCGAGGTACGGAAGGGGTGGATATGAAGGGTGACCGGAGTTACAGAGAGAAGGAAAAAAAATTATGACGACCCCTCGTCTGAATCTTTCGTTTTAACGACACTCAAAAACCGATGGACGTTTTTACCGTGTATTTTTATGTTATTTTACTTTTTTTTTTTTTTGTTTGTTACGTTGCCTCGTCGAGTGTGTTTATAGATCTGCATTATTCCGTTTGTTTTTTTTTTGTCTGTTTCGTTACGACAGTGGTATGCCGCCCCAATCACAGAAGAAAAAATGTCACACCACGGACAGATTTCTTACGGTTTTATATACTCGTTATTGCGCTCTCGGCAAAAAATGTCTCTCATTGCTTTTTTCCGGTATTTTTTTTTTTACTTTTTTTTTATATATACATATTTTGGCTCATTGTCAGTCACGTCGTGGTTTGCGGGGAGAACAGAGGGACGAAAGTCGGGATGCGTCAGG
>NW_017100195.1:1915669-1916015 GCF_001263275.1 Habropoda laboriosa | reverse complement strand
TAAGGAAAAAAATACAAAATGCAAAGAAGAAGAGCAAAAACAGAAAGACGTTGTGTAAATGCTCCCGTTGCGGAGAAGAACGCAAGAGTTACAAAAGTCAAACGCATTCCTTCTTATTGTTCTCTGGTAACAAAATGCAAATCTGACAAAATTCAGTTCCATGAATTTAATTTACAGAAGAAAAAAGAAAGAAGTAGAAGAGACTCGACGTATCGTAAAACAAAATGCAAAAGAAGTAGTCAACGAACAAAAGCAGACAGTTCGAAGAAGAAAAAAAAATCGAGGAGGAGAAAATTGATAACGAGAAACAGAGAAAAATTAAAAAAAAAAAAAAGAAAAGAATTTA
>NW_017100195.1:1881295-1915652 GCF_001263275.1 Habropoda laboriosa | reverse complement strand
GGGGGGGGGGGGGAGAGAGAGAGCGAGAGAGAGTTTAGACAGGAAGGATTTAGGAGCGAGAGCGAGATCCGTTCCTGTAAAGGAATCAAAAACACATTCATATAAAATATTGCAAGCATTTTCAAAAATTGTTTATGTCTGATGCACCACAAAATGCGTAGAGGTTGAAGTACACCGTACGTGGGGCTCAAAAAATGTCGTTCCCACCTGCTCCTGGAAGTTCAAAAAACATCACTTCCCTTTTGAAAAACATTCACATTAGTATTTTAAGTTAAGGAGAATTAATTAAAAGGTTAATTAGTTAGGTCTCGTTCGTTTCCCTTCCTTTTGCTCTGTTATTCGTTCGTTTCCTTCCCGGGTGTCGTTTCTCCGCGGTGCTCTGTGACGCGTGTACAAAAAACAGAGAGAGAAAAAAAGACTATGACAGGAAAAAACACATCGCAGACAGTCTTTCTCCTTGGCTAGGGTTAGAGAAAATGAAAAATGCACACGGCTCGTTTGTTTCTTCCACGGGTCGCTTTCGCCGACTTTTTCGCGCCGCGCGATTTCTGTTCATCTGTTATTTTCTCGTTTTTCTTCTCGCTTCGTTTCCACCGTCGAAAACGCAACGCAGCGAATGAATAGTCACGAATGAAAAAGGTAAAAAAAAAAAAAAAGGAAGAAAGATGAGAACCAAGATAGAGAAAAGGAAAACAAAGAAACAACGTGAATTCTTTTTGAGTAATCAGAAAATCAGAACGGCGAGAAACGTGTCTTTTTTTTTTCCTTGTGAAACCGAACGTTGAAGGAACAACAGAAACAAAGAAAAAGATCGAACGGAAGTGATCGAGAGGAAATAAAAATACACATTGTAAATAAGGGGCGAAAAAGAAAAAAAAAAAACAGAATAGACGGTTCGTCGGCGACCGATAACGGCGATGAACAAAACTTGGAGACAAGAGGTGTTCGATAGCTCGTTTGGAACTTGTTTAAAAGGTACTCGCGCCGCGAGCATGTTCTCGATAGAAAGAATGAGAGAGACAGAGAGAGAGTGTTCTGTTGCAAAAATAGCCCGAACGGTCGATCGATTCAGGTACATGAAGCGTTTGAAGGAAATCAGGCATAGCTAAGTATTTACCATAGTGAACACATTGTGCATATCAATGGGAATTAAAAAGTTCTATACATGTGCCGTAAAAAGGAAACTCATTTCGTTGCATATTAGTGATAATTAGAGAAATAATTGCCGACCAAACGTATATTAGTATATAAATTATCCGATCAGCAACAAAACGGATTCATGGTAAAGAACTAAGTGAACGTGAACGTACAGTATATATACGTATATAAATATATGTATGTATATATATTTATTTATGTATATGTATGTATATGTATATATATATATGTATATAGATCGGCAGAAGGTGTATATATATATATATATATTCCTTGGATATACATACACACGTATAAACACTGTCTAAGGTGGATATATGTGTGTGTGTATGGAAATTTTGACATAATAATATTGGAGAACGCAACGTGCATTCTCGGCATTGTTACTCAGTTCTTCGTGGATAATGAGAATTTTCTGCCTCGATTTTCTTTCTCTTATCGTTGCGCAGGGGGTACATTGTAAATAAATCGCTCGGTATCGTACAAAAGTGTAAACATGTTCGATGCATAAAAATCACACGACGAAAGGTGATCGTTGATCGATGCAGCTGGAAGAACCTGAAGTTTCTTGCTCGAGGACACACGGTGGTTCTCCAAAGAACGATTATTTGTTGTTACTGCTAAAGAGAGTCGTATATATATGTATAAGTGATCGTCAATTAGAATACTCACGTCTAGGGGCTTCTTTAAGACGATCCAACCAGACTCTGGTTGAATCTCAAAGTACTCCAACTCGTGGTCATTGTTTGGCGAATTCAACGAGTACGTTATGGCACCGTTATTATCGGCATCCTCGTCTGATGCCGATACTCTTAGAATGTTTGTTCCGATACTGGCGTCCTGTTTTACATTCTCTACGTATCGCTGAAAATCGACGAGAAATTATTTGCAGATCGAGCGAACAGTTGGGGATGAATTTTTGTAAATTGTGAAATAATCGTACAATTGAAATATAATTATGAAACAATTATTTTAATCTACACTTTATATTTAATTTAGATTTTACGATTATACTTAAAAAGAAGTGTTGGTCGCGTGTCGTTACTCTTTGCAGCTTCCTTTGCACTTAAATAAAGTAAAGAGACACTTTGCACAATTTTCGTAACGATAGAACGAAGGAAAGAATTATTTGACCATTTTAATATTCGAAAATATGACCTTTTTTTTTAAACTTTAGATGTAAACAGGCGGAAATGTAATTATTACGAGAAAAAGAATAAGAAGGAAAAACAATGGACACGATTACAGTGTTCTCTAACCAGGAAGTATTTTACGATTGACAAACATCACGAAGCTCGCAAAGACAATAATTTCCCGATCGAACAACATTTGCGTAACAAAGTATCAGAAATGGCAATTCCGCAAACGAGAGGGGGAGGGAGAGGTGGCTGACATATGGCGAACGAATAATATGCAAACCACGGAGAGGACCTCCCTCGTTTGTTCCAACCGAGTGTTTGTTAATTTATTCTGAACAGCTATTCGGCCATCACAAAGTGCAAAATTCCCCGGTCAAGCATCTTTTGCATTTCTTTCGAACGTGTCCCTTTGTATATACCCGATAGTTACCGCTTGAATTTCAAAGGGCATCAAATGGCACAATACAACCACGCGAAAGGCAATTTTCTCTTTCAGCTTTTCCCAGCCGTATCCCGTCTCTCTGTTCGCAATGAACGCCTGCTGATATTTCGCGATGAATATCAGAAAATTGGCCAAATGAAGCACAGAACGAATGCAAATGAAACGAAAGGTCAAAGATAGCTTTGCTATTGAAACATTCCTACAAGATTAGCATCATCTCTGTACTTCGTACGTTAAAAATTCACATTCTTGTAAACATCGAAATAGGTAATGAAACGAAGCATATTTGAGGCTTAATTGAAATCGATACGGATCGATTAGATTCTAATTGCAAGTAAATTAAATCTTGACATTTTCTACGGTAATCTTTCGCTTGGAAAATTTTACTCGAAGGAAACTTATATCGATGAATTTGCCGCTGTAAATTTATTCTGAAAATATTGTGCCTTTTTTCCTATAAATGATATTCACAATCTTTCAGTCAAACACTCAGGATTAATGCTGCAAACGATCGGTTTAAATTATGGAAAAATTATGGAAAAAACGAGCGTTGTGTAATTTTACTGTAAATCCTGATGGTGTATTATAATGAATATTCTCGAAAGCAGGAAAATTTCTCCTTTAAACGGTTTTTGCCTCGCGTTAGTACATATATTTGTAACTTCGATCATTTTATCCTTTGCTTCGCACTCTTTCACTGACCTATCCCAAACATGGGGATGTTTTTATTTCCCCAAAACACTTTGTTTTTGCTACTCGTGACGTGTATACTTCCAGGAAAGAGACATTCTTAAGAACTACATACTCGAGCCACCAACTCAAAACTTTCGACCATCGACTCGATATTCGTATAACTATTGTTGAATTATTAGTTAGGAAAAGTGTTATAAACGCAATTGCAGTTTAATATTTCAAATTGTGGAGCGTGTTAAGAAAATTTGTTCTTTTAAAAAACGTATATAAAATTTTAATTGAAACTTTCCTAAATCTATCACCTTGACTACAGTTTTTATACTTGGCAATATAAATAAAACAACTTGTTCCTTTCAATTCGTTATAGTTTCACTCACCTGACGATCAAACAATGGTGGGTTGTCGTTAACGTCCGTAATTTCAACAGTGAAGGAACAAACACCTTCCAAAGAAGGTTCACCTTGATCTGTTGCTTTAACAGTGACGGATACAAATTTGCCGTCGTCCCCTTCACGATCAAACACCTGAAAACGTCAAAATATATTGTAGATTCTCTTCTTTTTAAAATGGATCGACACCGAAGAAAATATCGTACAGAATTAACTAAATGTTAAAATTATACTTAACCCTACAGCGGTCCTCGGGTCTTTTTTGACCCACCGCCTTTTTATATTTTTAGTCATTTTTGCTGTTATCAAGTTTACCTTCCTTAACATTATTTTAAACGTTTATCGTCTAGGTTCATATGTCGCGTTGGAAAGGAAAATTGTTACACATACAAAAGTCTTAAGTGTACGCCTTTTTATATTTTTAGTCATTTTTGCTGTTATCAAGTTTACCTTCCTTAACATTATTTTAAATGTTTATCGTCTAGGTTCATATGTCGCGTTGGAAACGAAAATTATTACACATACAAAAGTCTTAAGTGTATAGTCAAAACGAAGAACGCAGTAGGGTTAAGTACGAAGCAAACCAAATTAAAACGTTAAATCGATATCGTGGAGAAAATATACAATTAAGGAATCTATCTCATAAATTACGATAAACAAGATCTCGTCGGTGAACACCTTTTCACCTTACAACTGAAAAATTACACGTAATTAAAAGATTAGTTTTAACCCTTTCGCAACCAGTGGGACGCATACGTCCTACTTGAGTGCTCGAACAAGAATTTATCTCAATTTAGTATCCAATACAAACGCGACGACCAATGGATAAGTAACGAATTCCTAAACAAAATAATTCGATCGCGAAAGGGTTAACTCTCCATAGGCAATCCGGGTCTTCGATGACCCAAGTGAAATTTCACACTCGTATTTCTCATTTTTATGGAAAATGTTTTCGACATTCGACTTAACGAACAATTGTACAATAAAGTAGAGACTTCGATAAGTACTCCAGAATTTTTTCAGATTTTTTGAACGCTTGAAATAGTAAAAGAATTAGACTTGGACACAGACTATCCAGTTTGCCTACGTAGGCTTAATATTAAGCGTAGAAACGAATTCTTTCCGACTTTGGAAACGATCAAAGTGTGTTTTAAGAATAGTGAAAACAGATCAAGAATCGAAATAGTTTTCATTATCGTTTCTTTTGCCATTCTTCTGGCAGAATATCTACACTTTCTACACTTAACCCTTTCGTTACTATCGGCGCCTATAGGCGTTCTGAAAATTTTCTCGCTCTACACTGTTGCAGCTCTTTGCTGCACTTCCATCTTCATTTAACACTTAACTTTATCCTTACGCACTTGCACTTTAATTTAACCAACCGAATTTTAAAACTATCCGGCGAAAATAAGAAATGTTGCAGCCGTGATTAAAAACTTAATGTCAGTCAGCCACGTTACGCGTTAAAATCTGCCGTAGCGAAAGGGTTAATAGATTAACTAGAAATAATAATAAAATTCACCAACATCCATTTCCCTAAACGCATCGTAATGTAACAATTAACACAAAGATATATACCTTATTCGTCAAAACTTGGCCGGTCTCTTCGTCTACGGTGAATTTCGTCCCCTTCTGATTCGGTTGCTGAACGATCGAATATTTCACCTGGCCGTTCACGCCTTTGTCTTCGTCGGTAGCCTGTACCTTGATCACCGTGCTACCGTTCGGCGCGCCTTCTTCGACTTTCGGGTTGTACATGCTGCAATCCTTAAAAATTGGCTTGTTATCGTTCACGTCCGTGATGAAGACCACGACAACAGCTGTGCTGGTGTGGGTCGTAGTCGCTCCGTTAGGACAACAGGCACCGTCGTCGAGAGCGGTCACGTTCAGCTCGTACTTGTCTCTGTCCATCGTGACCTGTTTCCCGTGAAGACGAATCACACCGGTGATCTCCTCGATCACAAACTGACCCGACGTCGTGTTACCACCGACGAATCGAAACCGAACGTTGTCGCCGTCTTTGTCAGAAGCGACCACAGTCGTTACGAGCGTATTCGGTCCGGCATTTTCGTCCACGTTCGGCGTGTACACCTGCTGCGAGAACTTCGGCTCCTCGTCGTTCTTGTTCTTCGTGTATATGCGCACCGTTGCTGTGCCAGTTTTCGGTGGTTCGCCTGGAAAAATTAGGTGTCATTAGGAGGGAGAGATGTGGGGATCGATTTCGAAAGGTGACACTTTGTCGGTTGTGTAATATTAGGTTCGATAAGTTCGTGTAGAAATGAATTCTTTCCGACTGGATTCGCGTGATTGATTGCGTGCCTAGGAGGGAGAGATGTGGGGATCGATTTCGAAAGGTGACACTTTGTCGGTTGTGTAATATTAGGCAGGTTCGATAAGTTCGTGTAGAAATGAATTCTTTCCGACTGGATTCGCGTGATTGATTGCATGCGATGGTATTCTCCAGCTGGCAGAAAAATGGCAAAAGGTCATTGACAGTAATGGAAATTATTTCGACGCGTGATCTGTGTCTACCTACTTCTTTTTTTCGATCAAACTTTCATTGTTTGCAAAAGTCGGAAAGAATTCATTTATACACCTGGTACATTGTATTTAGAGAAATGAAACTATTCATTCAGATGTGTGTACTGTGTTCAGTTGGAAAAGTTAGAAGGAGCAACAGCAGCGAAAGTTTTAGGGCTCTTAAATCGGAGCAAAGCGAATTTGCACCGTGATAATGTCGGAAAACGTGTAAAAAGTTACGCGAATTCGGTTGGGAAATTTTAGCACACAATCTGCTTCGTGCGTTATAATATTTTTTACCGGGCAAGAAATTTGACAATATCGACTTTATGAGGAATAATATTGAAAACTATTTGAATGTAAAACCAAAGAAATTTTCTATATTATTTATGTAATTAAAAGTTGTGGAACGAGAGATTCAAAGGTACGTTTGAAATAATCGTTGGAAGCATATGGAAATCAGTTTTGAGCAATCCTACTATAACGATAGTTCAGTATTTGTTCAGTGAAAAATTAATCGAACTTGTAAAAATTTCTAATTTCCATCAATTTCTTACTTCGGGACATTTGGGTCCTTTCTTTTAATTCGGAAATCTATTTATCTTCAAACGAATAACATAAATAGAAAATTTAGTTCTGCTCTTACTCTGTCATGTAATATAAATTGGACAAGTTTCTTCACCGAATTTGTCAGAATTTCTAATTTCCATCGATCTCTTACTCCGGGACGTTTGGGTCCTTTCTTTTAATTCGGAAATCTATTTATCTTCAAACGGACAACACAACTACACAGAAAATTCAGTTCTGTTTCTTCGTTTCGTTACTCCCAAAGGAAACAGCTTCTAAAGGCTGCGTTAAACGAACATGTACCTTTGTCTTTGGCAGTGACAACGAATTCGTAATAAGCATTGTTGTTATCCGCGTCAAGCTGCTTATTGTTAACGATGATTCCGGTATTGTCGACGCTGAAGTGGTCATCAGACACCAGATACTCTATTTCCGCGTTAACACCGGAATCCGCGTCGGTTGCTTTCACTTTCAGTATACTTGTGCCCAGCGATATGTCCTCGTCCACATTGTGGGCTTGGTAATCGGGCAACTCGAATTTCGGCGCGTTGTCGTTCACATCCGAGACTCGTATGGTCAACTGTAAAACCACATGACAATTTCAGCGAAACAAATTCCGATCGAGCTGATACACGAATGAGAATTTCATTGTGTCGAAGCAATTAATCATCTTCCCGAGTTTCGTCCAGTTACTCCTACGAAACGTCAAAGATATCTTGTCGATTATTATTGTAGAAAAGGTCGAGAGTAACGTGATATTTGTGCCGGTGATTATGAAAGCGATCTAAGTGAAAAGTGTAGAAAGTCGATCTTTTCGTAGAAAAGAGTACTTTGTGAAATATTTTATTCTTATCTTTTAATACGCCCGAAGGGAAAATGTATGACTTAGGCCACTTTCGTAATCACAGGCAAAATTCGAAGCTCACTTATCAGTGAGTTATTTGGGGAAAGCGAGTTCACTCGTCTGGTGATTGGGTAACATTTGAAATTGCAATAATCTGTACACTCAGACATATTTCTTCCTCGCTGTATCGCTACATTTGTAATTAATTTTCTTTATTTATATCGCTCCGTTGGAAGACGAGACTACACTAGGTTACAAAAATCTTCAAACGCCAACAGTGGTTGCTTCGAATGGTCTATTTACATTTAATCACGTGTATACGTTAAATTATAGTTTCGTAGGAATTACTCTACAAAAGATTGTCTAACGATCAACATATTACACAAGATGGGCCATGGGTCAGCTAATTATCTTCTTTAGCTATGATGGTTTGAAAAAAAGTTTTGATACGTAGTTTAAATAGTTTCAAATGGTGAATAAAACAGACGACAAATTTTTTTTTAATAGAACAAATGGTAGAAAATAAAAGAAAGCTTCACGAGTCTAAGGTCTTATCAATATCTGCAACAACATACGTGCAGTAGAAAAATATATATACTTTTATAATGTAGGCAAAATTTAGGGTTTGGGGCGGCCCACGTGGTCGTCAGCCGCGCCGATCGGGACGGTGGCCAGGTTTATGGTGCCGATGTGACCGTAGGTAAGACGTGACATAAATCTGGTCACCAGAAGTAAAGGACGGAAAGCGACGTTCCCGGGAGAAACGGTTTTTCCGCCTAAATCGCGATAGAAGGGGAACGTCGTAGGGGTACGTCCGAAAACAGCCCTGATTGGCGGAAAAAAGAAATGCCCTCGTCAAGGAAAGGTTTAAAAACGAATAGCGTGAGGAAAAATAGTGTGTGTGTAAAACGAACTTGGAGTGAGAAAAGTACATTGAAGGAGCGTGGCTGAGAATAGGACTCGTGTCCGTGAAGAATAAACTATTAGTTATTTGTTAGAAATAAACTGTCTCGTGTCTCGCCCAAACCTCTCTCCATCCCGGACTCACCCTACAATAATATCATTTTTTGAAACCATTTAAATTACGTATCAGAAAATTTTCTAAAGAAGATAATTATTAGCAAGTTTCACGTGGCCCACCCTGTATGTGGACAAATTTGCTTTTCTATCAGTTACAATCGTTCCATTTACAAAAATTTCTATAACCTTAGAATTTGTTCCTTTTAAACAAACACTTTCTTTTCTATACTGTGAAAAGCGATACTACGTTAGGTTCTGATCTTCGCTGGCTCGCCCTGTATATTATATACATATTTAGAATAAATTACACAATACTCGATATAGTGCTGTAGACGAAACAAACGAACGTAACATTTTTATTCAGTTCTAACGAGAAGTGGTCCAGCGGATAAGGTTGTCGTAAGAGTAATTAGAAGGTTAATTTACCTCAACGGATGTAGAGAAACCGCCGGAATCTTCAGTAGCGGTAACTAGAAGGGAGTAAATGTGTGGCTGACGTAGATCCTCGAAATCTAGCTCTTTAGCCAATTTCACAATGCCGGTAGATGGTCCAATATTAAAGGTCCCCGCTGCACCTTGTCCTTGTGCCTTCAGCGTGTACCGAATTTCACGATCGGCGAACGACTTTGCTTTCACTGATATGATACTGAAATAGAACATTTCTTTTAGAAAATCGAAAGTGTCGGAAAATCACTGCGGCAGCTTGCGAAATTCTACAACACCAAGGTTGAAGCGTCATTCTGCAAAATGAATACTTTGGTGATGTAAAAAAGTTCGTCCAAGTAAAAACCGTTGCGAAGGATATGTCGAAACATTTATAAAGAACCCCTTGGAATTTAATACAACTGCGTTACACCTGAAATAATTCAAAACTCAATCCTCGTCCTCGAAACATAAGTTTTTCCACACAGAATTGTTTTCGAACTTAAATAATTGCTTTATGCGTGTATTATTGTTGTAACTTTTTAACGAAGCTCCAAACGACCTATGCTTATACAACATTTCTTTCTTCCTTATGCCCGTAGAACACACTGACGAAGTTTGATCCGAAAAAATTTGGACACCCGGTATGTATGTACGTACATCGTTCACAACGAAGTGACTAAAATTAATACAAGTGTGATCGTAAATTGTAATTGTAAATTAGGTTGGCGCATAAGTTCGTGCGATTTTTCTTCGTAGCTCAGATGACGAGGAATTCGCGAACCAAGTTTTTGCACTTTTATTATCGTATTTAAATGGCGGAGCACAGTTTGACGAGAGCGGTGCATCATCTCAGCTAATCTGCGAGTTGATTGTCGTGGGTCGTTACAAAGCAGAGCTTCCAAACGCTCCTCGTCAAACTGACGATCGATCAGAACGTGGCTCTCGTCATTTATGGCAAAGTTTCTCTGTTGGAATCGTGAAAATCATTTTTATACTGTACTATCAGCAACATAACCTTTTCCACGGATTATTAGCTTTAGAACCACGATCAAACTCATCGAATAAAATATCTCGGAGATCTTAAATTCTTTTTTAATCTGACACTCCATAATTTTGTTATTATTAGCATAGAAAGAAAAAATTCACAATAATTTTGAATGACGTACATACGAGCCACTCAGAAGCCAAAGTGACTAACTCCGCCTTTTGAGATTTTCCAATTTCAGTATGAAAACACATGCTTGGTGTTCAGCTCTTTGTGAATAAAGAAAATTTGACGGAGTTGGTCGTTTTCGCTTCTGAGTGGCTCGCATGTCACATACGAATTTCATTTAATGCGAAACGTGAAAACCGCGCAAACTTGTAAACCAACCTAATAATATTCTCTATCGAGAAGAAAAGTGAATACGAGCCCTAATGCATAAGAAAATTCGTCCATTCGTCAAAGATATTAGACAGGCTAGAGAAATTGTGAAGCATCGTTGAGACGTTCATTGACCGCGATGAAATCTGAAAGACATTCAACTCACTCGGAGTCCTTCTTCTGGTTTTCTGGTATCTCGGCCACGTATTGCGGCATGTAGAACTGCGGCGGGCGTTTTCCACCTAGGATCGATAGCCGTTCCTCAGGAGTCGACTGAAAACGCCTCTCATCTAGACGACCATTCTGATCTTCCGCTTTCACGTACAGAACGTATTCCATATCCAGCTGAAAGAGATCGGTCCCCCGAGTGCGTACAACACCAGATCGCTCGTCTACCTCGAAACGGCCTCCAGCTACAAAAGGGAAATGTGCGAGCATTTATTTTTCAGTCAGATAATTTTACGACGACTGACATCGGATAGAGGAGATTCAATGTTTCGCGCGGGAATCCCGTGGATATTTTCACGGGAAACAGCCCTCGTGGTAACGCGAAAGGACATTTGAACACTTGAACGAAAGAACATTTGAACATTGGAACACTTGAACGAAAGAATATTGGAACATTTGAACGAAAGAACACTTGAACGTTTGGACATCTGAATCGAAAGAACATTGAAGAACCACGACGAAACAATTTTGTGTTCACTCTTTTCTCATTTTCTCTTTCTCTTCAATTCGGAGAGTTGTAATTATTATTGTTGAGACTTTCCTTCTTTTCTACGAATCTGTATATCTTATGGAACTTCGTACTTTTCAGGTTTAACGTTGAACTTTTAACGCGCTTGTGTATATAACAGATTTTCGTTCAGGGAACAGTGTTATGTTCGTCGAACACGAATTGTGAAAAGTTTCACGAACTTTGAATTTGGAAACTTTTTCTCCTCGAACTTCGGCAAAGATTGATCGTGAAATTCGTGGGACGCGTATATCCCACTTGAGTACTCGAACAAAAATTGATCTCACTTTAATACAGGGTTATAAACCGGATGATCGGTAGACAAAGAACAGATTTAAAAAATATACAATTTAATCGCGAAAGGGTTAAGTGGCAATAGTAGAAGGAAAGAGTTGATGCATTTGTTTCAGAAATGAACGAAACGGAACATTTAATTCTAATAGTAAGGGGATAACTGTGATAGTTTAGATAATGTAACGAAAGAAACGTTTAATTTATTAAAAAACTACAATTTTACGATATACGAAATATCATCTATCATATCATCAATATGATCTAAGCTTCATTTCTCTCTCTACTGTCGATCTGTGCGAAAGAAAATAATTTCTACTCTGTTTACGGCAACGATCGCATTAAACTTACGAGTTCCTCGGGTTCACTTTGTTTTACGTTCAGCAATTTTTAGTAATGCAATTCTTACGTTCAATCAAACACCGCGTACAGGAGTGTAATCTAATTTCGGCTCTTGCAAAGGGTACTTTATTTTCAATTGATTGTTACCGTCAGCGCGTGTTCAAATCTCCTGTTTATCTTTCAAACTGTTGTACGAAATTATAGCATTATAAAATTGTTCACTTCCTAGGTTTTCACATCCCTTCATTTATCCAATTTAAACGCAATTCTGTTCCACTCTCCAGGCCCAGATTAAAAATGATATTTCTCCAAATAAATTTCAATTCGCTACATAATTTTATCCATGCAACATAGAAATTCTAATTTCACGAAAGCACAGAAATTCGCGTTGTGTTCGTACAGAAAGTATACGATTCTTCTTTTTCAGGAAGAGACAATTAGCAATTTTACGATTTAAATTACATCTCTTCGGCAAAGTTAAGCGAATTATTTCTTTCAAGACCTTGATAATTTTCTTCTCACCTTCTAGGCTTATTTCACATTCAATAAGTGTCCCAATACTCACAAACGAGAGTGTATCTAGTTCAACTCGTTCGATCCATTAGCAGAAAAGGAAAAATCAAACAATGCTCGATTTACACGATAAACGGAAATAATTGTTGAAAATTGACGGTGCATTTGTCCATTCCAATGTAAGTGGATTAAAACGTACAATAATATTCATACTATAGAGAAATCCTCTAAACCACGTATGGGCAACCCCCGGCCCTAATCTACTTCAGCGAAGTTTGTCTTCAATCTTCACGTTAAATTGTCACGTCTTGTATTATAAAATTTACGTAGAGCTTTATACCAAAGCATTATATCATAGATAAATGGATTACTAAGTAGCAACTTCTTTTAATTCGTTCAATATTAACTTATCTCGTTTAACAATTTGGTCCTGCCCTCGACTCGGAGACAGAATGATAATTTGACCTCCGAATTAGGCCTCTATTCTATCCACGTTGATATCCGCTGTTACAACAATAGGTACACGTTCTCCCATCGATTTTCCCATGACCCACGGAATTCCCATCGATAGCGATTAAGTAGCTCCGCCCGCCGTCATCGATTATCCATTATAACTTCGCTTCTCGATTATTCCACCGTGCAACGAAGTAGTAATTCTCAATTACAAGAACCGTTGTATACGTTAGCTAATTACGTTGAAATCGAAACGAATGCAAGTTTGGAACGCTGGCCCGAGCACATTTCCACAGGCCGCGCGCGAGATATATAACAGGTAATATCCAATTCATACGTACTCCGATCGCGTACCATGAAGTAGTGAATATTGTTGTCAGTGTCAGGATCCCTCGCTTGAATGGTAAACACATGAGTATTCGGCGGTGCATTCAGCTGTACGACCGTTTGCATTGGCAGAGGCCGATTTATGAAGTACGGGTTCTCGTCGTTCACGTCCTTCACGTTGATAATGACACGCTGATTGTCCGTGTCTGTAATCGTCGATCGATTATTGATACGGCCTGGCGACCGGTCCGACTATCGTTGACAGAAAACGGTGGACAGTGTTCAAAGGCGGTGACCAAATACCATTTGACGTTATCTTGCCTGACGCTTTGACCTGGCCGCCTGTTAAATTCAATGCGAGCCTTCAAATCAAACTTCTCGATTATGCATTGTACCTGTACACGTATGGACGTGTGTGCGTTATACATATGGCGAGATATTCTAAATCGAGTATGGTAAAATCAATCTGCGTTCCGGAAACGTACGATTGATTGAATAGTTAGTCGAGATATCATTCTGCATTCGATGCAGAAGTTGTTGATAAAATTGCGATGCATTTTAGCGGATTCTCTGGAGATCGGTGTACCTCCTTTTTTTATTTGTAGTATGATATTATTTGGAGTTCATTTGTGATATTTGGGTTGAAGTATGTTGCGAGTTTTTTGTATCTGACAAGGGAACGTCCCTTTGGGACGAAACTTTGGTGTATGGTAGTACTCCAGACAATATTTGACACGGATTTTTTGGTGTCGGCAATCATCCACGTTGAAGGGGCGAAAATCGCCCTTAACGTTGGAGATAATTAATATATTTAGTCTGTCTCGATAACTATTAGAGATTGCAATGAGAAATAATAGAAATCGACAATAACTGGTATACTTATTCTTCAATTCAAATTTAAATCGAAACGTACAAATTTGACAAATTTTCACTTTAATCGATAAACGCAAGGTACTTAGAAACAAAGTGAAAATTAAGAGAAGGCGACATTATATGGATGGTTGAATCGTTGGCAAACTTAGAGATGGAGGAATTTTTTGTCGAAAAATACAAAATTCGTCAATTTACACTGTTCCTCTGTCTCTAATAGCTTTCGAGATATTTAACTAAATATATTTACTACCTTCAACTTTCAGGACAATTTTCACCCCTTCGCTGTAGACTGGAATACTTTTCTGAGAACTAACCATACACCAGAGTTTCGTCAAAATCGATGATTGTCGCTTGGAGATGTTCCTCGCTGAGAAACATTACGCTTGGCGTTTTTGCAAATAGGTGTTAATTTTAAGGACACCTGAATTTTAGAAAATTCCTCCCGAATGATGTTAAAGTCTTTTCCAGGTCGATTTCTCTAAGCGTCAGGCATTCTGTCGCTAAAGCTTCCATCTTGAAAGGAATTCGCTTTATTAACTTACATCTTCTTCCGTCATCGTCTATAAACACTGTCGACCCAGAGACGCGGCACTTTGCATAGCAAGCTCTAATTTCTATAAGCGTCCTAACGCAAGAAACTTTGCTCTATTCTATACAGAGCAATCTATAAGCTAATCTGTACAGCTGCGAAAGCTGTCACATTTTCCTTTATGCATTATGTACATATACAAAAAGTATGATTGTTGACAAAAAGAAAATGAAGATGATGTGTGTTGCTACTTACATAGATATCCTGTGGAAGCCGAGAATGCGGGAAAGAAAAGATTCATGATTAATAACAGTGTTACAAAAGCATGGATTCTTAACGCGTGGACTCACGGTAAGAAATACCTCGGAATTTAAGGTATCTTTCGAGCTTAAAAAAAAAGTGGACACGATGAAATTAACCCTTGTACGGAAATTGGACGAGTCACAAATTCTTTTTTCTGTGTTATTAAATGTATCGTTTGGATTGAAACTCTTTCGTCGCCTTAAATATTGATAGTCTTCACAAAAAAAAAAAAAAAAAATGGAAAACCAATTGTATTTTTGATGCACACTTATGGAATTTATGGGTCAATTTGATCCACTATACAGGGTGTCCTCGAACACCCGGAAATGGGGGGTTGCTGGGGTGACTCTGAACAACTTTTTCCTTTACCAAAATGTTGGTTGAAGCTTCGTTTCTGAATTATTAACGAAAAACACTGGCCAATCAGAGCGCGCGTAAAGCCCTCGTCCAGACACGGGAGCGCAGAGACTCATCCGCGCGCGATCGTGAACAAACGCGTACACGTGACTTCTGGGTTATCGGTCTCTGTCACAGAAATTTGACTTTGCACCGGAATAACGGCAACAAACCATTTCTCTAAGCCTTATAAAAATAGCGGTGCAAAGTCACATTTTTCTGACAGCAACCGATAACCGAGAAGTCGCGCGTACTCGTTTGTTCACGATCGCGCGCGGATGAGTCGCTGCGCTCCCGTCACTGAGCGCGGACTCTACGCGCGCTCTGATTGGCCAGTGTTTTTCGTTAATAATTCAAAAACGAAGCTTCAACCAACATTTTGGTAAAGAAAAAAGTTGTTCAGAGTCACCTCAGCAACCCCCCATTTCCGGATGTTCGAGGAGTTACGGGACACCCTGTATGTAGTAAGTGACTTTTGTTGATTTTTGCGTATTCTTTTGTCACGAGCGCTACTTGCTCTTTTGTTCTCCGTAAGGCAACCATCTTGAGTTCAGTTCGAGTCTTCTGAAAGCTTGTGCAACACGTTATTCTTTGCATTCGAAGCGGCTTGAACATATAATTTCATTTTCTATTCTTACTTCTAGTTAATACTTATAATTCTATAAACAACAAAATTTGTAGATAACGGTGAAGATATTTTTGACGATGTGACTAACGAAGAAGAAGATTATGTAATAAAAACAGAAGTAGACGAGGAATGCTCAAAATTTAGACACCCTTCATTTAGATCAACGCATAAGAATTGATCGTAATAATTCTGGATATTACAAATCTCTATATTATAGCGTGCACCTGAAATTCTCGAAGTGGCCTAACCCGAAAACAATATATTTTCATATAATTTCAATATATCATTACAGTATGAACTCACACTAATTAAATAAACCGAGCTCTATTTTTTCATACTCATTTGTTACAAATATATAATAATCGGTCAATTTGACATTCGTCTGGAACGAAAAATTCCTTCGTAGTATAATGCCACGCATTTTAAGGAATAAAAAAATGTAATTATCATTTTTCATTTTAATTGTCATATAACTCATTTAGTTGCAACTTTTCCGTCTCATTTTCTTCAGATGATGGTCTATTCGTAAATGAATCGCTTCGAAACTCATATTGAGTATTATTGGCACGCATCGATCAATCCAAAACGAGACGGAAAAGTTGCAACTAAGTGAGTTACAAGTACGATTATACTCTTACCTTTAACCCCATTTTTCGTAACTTTCGCGTCACTTCCACTTACATTTTCCATTCCTTAGGACGCGTAGAATCGTCTGGCGAAGGAATTTTTCCAAAATTCGGCTATGTTTAACTTTAATTCGGCTTCACCTATTCGCGCAACTTCGCAAACTCCGTACAAGGGTTAAAACAGAAGAAAACGGCGCAGGTACGCGTTTCACCGGGAATTGCAACAACGTAATAATTTCGGCGAGCAAGCTGCGTTACTAAATAACGTTAACACACCGGAATACGACGTAATTTAATTCCTTCCGGCCCCTTCATGCGTAACACGCGTCCCGCTCATTTTTCCCGGCGAAACTGTAATTAGCGTCCGACCCCGCCGTTCGAACTGCACGTTCGAACAATTATCCGTTCCGAAAGGAAATTGTATCCACGTGCGAGCGGCCTACAAAAAGGTTCACGCCGACTGTGACCTTTTAATATTTCTTGCCGTGTTTCCCCGTTTTATCACGTATGTACACACTACTTTCGCGATATCGATCGACGATCGTCTTTTTGCCGTGTACGATGTCTAAGAAGCGCAGACTTCCCATCCCCCGTGTCAGACGAAATTTGCAGAAGGAGTAAACAGAAGAACGTGTGAAGGCGTGGATAGTACATGTGCGTTTGAGATTAAAAATGTCGTGTGGAAGAAAAAACGAAAAATTGTACCGTAGTGTGGACACCGGAAAAGCGTTGGGTACCGTGAACACCGTTCTTCGACGACGAGGCAAAGAAGAAAATAAAGATTCATTAACAAAATACGAGAATGTGACTCTCTGGTACACAAGGTGTTTGTAAAAGAAATTTCGAACGATTGAGAAAGTAGTTTTTAGCAGAGGGTGAGATTAAGTGGTAGGGTAAAGCGTAGATTACCCTGAAAAAATTATTTCAACTCCTTAAATCGTCTATGCACCAACGTGAACAAATTTTGCAATAATCTTAATTTTTTCGGGATCTCTTATCTATCGTTTAAGCACTCTGTTCTAACCGCTGTAAATAATCCTTAACTTACTCTTTGTACTGCGTGTTATTCTGTTATTTTTCTGTTTTCTCATTTTATTCTATTTTACTTTGTTTCATTTATCTTTCTTTTTCTCTTCTTTGATTTTGTACTGTACATTATACTACTGCTCTGTGTGAATTTCAACGCCTGTATACTAAAGGGTTCTTAAACCCGTTGATTAACAATCAAATAAATAAAATACATAAATAAATAATGTATTTTTTTAGTCAACTTCTCGATGGAGATATGCATTTTGCATTTGGTAAATGTAACACGCGATGTTATTGATAATTTACTCCCTACAAAGGGAAACAGCTGATGTTCAGCCTACTTTCTGTAACAGCTTATTATTACTTCTTTGTCTTCTTCATTTTTAAATAGTGCTATTATACACGTCATATGGACCGTTTATTATGAGAGTGGTTTAAGTCCATTTTTCTTCGTGTTGAGATATTTAAGGGGTTGCATTTCAGTCGATTCAGAAATACTGATAAAGTCTACTAAATTTCCCCACGTTCGTATGAATTTAAATATACAAATGATTTTTATGAGAATTAACCTAATATTTTCTTTTTTGGGCCATAAATAGACTCACACCATTTTCAGTTGATCGAAACAATCGAATATTTTCAACTGTAAACTATAAATTGTCTATCAATAAAAAGTTCACGCTAAATTACAAGCAAATTATTTGTTCGCCTAATTTCTTCCAATATTGAAGGTGCACTATTTTCATAATAAACGGTATAGATTGAAATATCTTTGAAAGATTACTTCTTTCGTCGTTCGAAAAACCAATCTTAAGAGACCGTCACATTTTCAATGAAAAAACAATTACATCGTCACCCTCCACGAAATACTACTTTCCAACAAAAATACAGAACCAGAAAAAAAAAACAATCGAAACCAAAACGAAAAAAAAAAAACAATTCTCGACAATCCTTTATCAGAAATTCGCGGTAAATATCACATCCTATTACACCTTCTGTGTTCTTTACCTGGGTTCGTAATGGTCACCCAAAAGTCAATTGTCTTTTCAGAACCCAACTCCTCGTAATCCCATTTCTGCTTCACTATGACCGAGCCATTCTCGCCCACAGTGACCCATTTATTCTCGTCCCTGATCTTGTACATCTCCTTCTCGTTCTCCTTCTCCAGATAGAACACGATCTTATTCTCGACTTTGCCATCGTCCTCCGTGAAGTCCACCTTCTTAGTCGGCCTAACAGCCCTCGTCACCCTCCGCTTCTGTATCCGGTGCACTTCCATCTCCATCGGGCTCGCCCTTAAAAACCGAACGACAACCTTGGTCGGTTTCTCGGTCGATCGACTCGGACTACGCACGTCGTGAGCCTCCACGATCACCACGCACTCGCTGTCTTCGTCCACGGTAATTTCCGGTTCACCGGCCAGCATCAACTCTCCAGTCTGCGGCACTATCACCAGCAGGCTACTCGGCGTGAGCAATTTGTACGCAATTTTGTCGCCATCGGCGTCTTTAGCTACCACTTTGCCCACCGTGGAGAAACGTTTCCATCCAGGAAGCGCGACAGAGTTCTTGCTAATACTGTCCACGTTGGTCGGTCTGATGTCGAAGGTGTATCGCTCTTTCTCAAACACAGGACTGTTGTCGTTCTCGTCCAGCACGTGAACTATACCGTTGATCTGCGAGCTGCTAAGTAGATAACCGTCGGAAGCGTGGATCACGACGGTGTAGAGCTTCTTGGTCTCCCTGTCCAAGGGTTTTGCAGACACCACTCTAACGCCCTCCTTCTTGCTATTCAACGTCAAGTTGAACCCTATCTGATTCGAGTCCTCCTCTTTCAGCGCGAACGGTCTGTCGCCCATTTCGTCCGGCAGAATCGCGTAATGAACCGGGAAGCTTCCTCTAGCTCTCAGAACGGGGAAACCGTCGATCAAGGTGCCCATCGCAGAATTCTCGAGGATCTCACCCTCGCCTAGCTGGTCGTGAGAGAATGTGATCATGTTCCTACGATTAATCACGTAGAGATGAAGGAAATGCGTCTCGGTGCTGTTGGCTAGCTCCTCGAGGATGATTAGGTTCACCGGCCGGTCGACCAACGGCGATAGATCAGACGTGGTCATCACTAGACCGTTCCCGAGTACCGTGAAGAATTTCGAGAAATCGTTCTCCATTAGACGAAAATTCGACGGCCGTTTTGTGTTGAACAGCGTCACCTCGTAACCTGGGTAAACATCGTGAGGTAGGACGACCACTTTGTCGCCGCCCACAGACACCGTGGCCACCAGCAGAACCGCGACGAGTATACGCCACATCGTGCTGCCTCTTGTCTGCTCCGCTCTCAGTTCGCTCGCGTTTTTACTAGAGCATGAGTGCCGACACCAACTGAAAGTAGAAGAGAGATACGACACGGTTAGCTGAAGTATCATGAGCTGCGTTTCAGGCTTTCCTTTCGCAGGGGACGTTTTTTCGATCTGTGAGGGAAATAATGCTATTAGGTCATCCCGTAAGTTCGTGTCGAATTTAATAATTTAGATCAATATTTGCACCGAACCTTTAAATTTGATCAAAACAGTAGTAAGCGCCTTCTCGTTCCACAATTTTTTCTTATCTTTGTTTTTTCGTAAGACTATCATAGAATTTTCTTGGATTTTCAATCAAATATTTTTCGCTTTCGGCACGAACTTATGGGATGCCTAATAGATTGAAGTGCAGAAATTTTGGAAAGTATCAGGTAGTATATTTGTAAGGAAATCTTATCGTCAAAGCATCAGTTTGAGCCACGTTCAGGGCCGTACAAAGTCAACTCTTTCACGGTTCTCTCGTTAAAATAGTGATAAAAACATGATTGCCGGTCTATACTGATCCAATCACGGCGCCATTTGGCCGCTACAAGTATCGACTGTCTAAGGGTTCACGCCTTTCGCTCGGCGCGTGCGACTTGAGATTTCAAGGGCTCCTACGAGACGCGCACGCTCCTGCAGGCGGCTAGATCAATCGATGTTTTCGCCAAATGTGAAGATGTACGACCTGGCTGTATCTCTTCTAGCAACCATACCACGTCAGAATAACTGGCAATCAACCGTGATTAGTAAACCCTATCTACCTTATATTTTTGCTTGTACTATAGAAAAGTTGTTTCTACACTCTGTTCCCTTTGTTTATTAAATTATTTTTCGTGATTGTTTAATTTTTTTTACGTAAGCAAACAACATAGTGTCTTCGAAGGAATTCAGAACACATTTTCTATATTAATTTAAATTAGGCCATGGAGCAGCTGAGTCATACCAAGAAAAAAGACGCTAACTTAACGTATTTAAATGTATTAAAAACAGAATCTATATTACAGAATAAACACCCTCGCCAAAAAATAAAATAAATAAGAAATTCCATATTTAATAATAACGTGCTCAAATTCTATAATTAATAATTAACGTGCTAATCAATACTTATAATGAATATAATTAAAACATAACGAATAGTCATCAATAAGTATTATATATCCAAACCTAACACTCGATTTCGCTACAATCTACACGAAAGGGAGTAGTTTTCCAATACGAAACAACTGCTCTCTATTTTTTTGTTTTTTTATCGAAGGGTTGAAAAGAATGAATCGTCGCCCCATAGCAGAACGTTACACGTTCTCATACCGGTCGTCCGGTGAAAACTGCGCCAAAAGCAAAGACCAATAGCCCTGGAACGGCGATAAATTATTCCGACAGCCATAATCCGCTGGCTGATTTATATTTATGTCTCCCTTTAAACAGATCGTGCGTATACGCATCGACATGACACGAGCATAACCGGTGATATCCACATTAGACATGATTTTCCGTATATCTCTGATAATACGAGCCACGTTATTACGTGCAAAGGATTTATTCGTGCGATCGTATCCAGTGAGAAGAGACTTTGCTGTAATTATTCGTGATGAAACTTAACGATACGTGAGATATCCACATTAATATTTCGTGAAATGTAACTGCAACGCTCGATTTTTTCCCTTACATTTTGTCATACAAAATGGGATCAAATTATAATTACGTTCTTTTTTGGAAAGAATTCCAAAATTTAGTTTCTTTAATAATAACTTTCTGTTTCTTAATTATTCTGTCGTATTAAGTTTGTTAACTCAATATTCTAAGAAAAGGAGAATAATTTAATGCAATTATTTGATTTGTCACAAGTTAGGCGCTTTTTAAATGTTTTAACTTTCTTATTGTACAGATGCTTCTATCGATTCTTGAAATCCACCGAAATTGAAGGATTTGATTTCTTTGATCTCTATTTCTTAATTATTTAGTGTTAACTTAGTATGTTTGGAAAAAGGAGGATAATTTCGATGTTAAAGAAATGTAACACTTATTCGATTTGCCATCATTCGGCGGTTGCTGGATATTTGTATTTCAATTTTCTTATTGCATAATTACTTCTATCGATTCTTAAAATCCATGGAAATTGAAGGGCGAATACTGAATGGGGCCACAATGAGGCATCATTATCGGGATTCGTGCTATCTCATTGTGAACGCTTGGCTTTAAATTGCGTTTCGACACTTGGGTGCTTATCGTACTGCTGATTCGATATGGAATACAATGTTGTGCACATTTGAAGTAGTTAATTTCTGCGTACTGTTCGCGAAACGTTGCATCGATGGTGGATTTTGGGTTTGCAGTTGAAACGACGAGTAAGAGATTTTAGCAAGAAACAATTTACATATCAAAGTTAGATTAATATTGTCGTTTGTTAAAAATTGAAAACCGTCTTTCACTGATTGTATTAAAATGATATTTAAAGTTCAAATACTAAGACAGAAAATGCAAAGAAATTCTACTTTTTTGACATTATATCGATTTTCTTTTGATTCTGACAACGTCTGAATAATTATTGAGCGTCTGCACCTAAAATTGAACCGATCCTCTGTCGACCTGCAAAGTTTCGTCAACATCTTGTGAATATTTGTGGAAAGACATATTACAAACATTTCGAAATCGAAGTTACAATTTAATTAATCCGTTTTATATTTATCCATTGAGTGTTTGAAAAAAATTGTCCCAGTTATGTCCCAGTTTAAATGTTTTCCGAGAGTATCTGATCTCAGTCCACCTGGCTGACATCTCAAAATATAAAAATTATCCTATTGCTAAAACTATAATACAAGTATGAACTATAAAATGTGTTCAAATATTCAAATAATATCGCAAAATATTAAAAGTATCACAAATAGAAATTACACAGCATTCGAAATAAAACAATATTAACGTCACCTTATACAAAACGAACCACCGTTCTTCCATAAAAGGCGCAGAGTTCTCGATAGGTGTTGTATTCCGCGGCTCGCGATTCCTTGCGTTGGTTTATTATATTCAATAGGTACGCGGTAGGAGAGCCTGACGGAAACTGGGGCGAAATAAGGGAGCTATTCTGCGCGTAGTACTATTCGACTTTGTTAGACAGTTCGGTGACGTTCGGTGCGTGAAGACCACTAGACAAAAATCTGCTGTTTCGACGGAAAAGGTTTCTAGATATAGGTTCGGTAAGTACGAGAGTAGGGGTTGGTCTCAGAGGTGAATGTAGAGAGAGGCGGTGAGGTCTAGGTTCAGCGATGAGTAAAGGATGATGTGGAGGTCTAGGTTTCGGGGTGACTAACGTTAGGATGATGCGGATTTGTTTACAGTTAAGGAAAGGAGGCAGGATGACTAAAAACTAATGAAAGATAGGAGAGAGGTATACGACATAGGCATAGTCTTTCACCTTTCGCTTTCTGACATTTCCTTTCCATCAATTTCTTACCGATAACAGAAAGATAGGTACCTGCGCCGTTCATCGTTCATTCTTGTTTCAAACGTGTATTCACAATTACAATTCATCATTCTTATCTATTCACAAAACCACGCTGACTATTTTCCAATCACTCTTCAAAAAATCACGCGTATCCTGGACATCGTTGCAATTACTCAATTACACTTAGCTATACATAGATCCATTTCAATCAGTCTACTAAACCCACCTACACAACTTGCACGCCACAAAGCTAAGCTTCGATCGACGTTTAACCCTTTCCACTGAAGTGTCCAACTCGTCGCAAGCTCTCTACGCGAAAGTACGCGTGATGAATGTAAGAAAAGAAATGACTGTAATGCTTTTATACTTTTATATCTTCATAAAATTGGAGGGTAAGCATCAGGTGACGTGAATGCACTACCCACTTACGTACAATTACAGTAGTGGCTATTTTACTAGCGAGCGCCGTGTGTAGAAGTTATCCGTTAATTCAGAGGCGAGCACTTAAATATTATATACAGGGTGTCCCAAATTGTTTCCGAACAAACTTTGTCAGTATGTTCTATGGGTATAAGCGAGAAAAAAGTGTTATATAAACATAGGTCATTTGAGGCTTTATTGAAAAGTTATGACAATAAAAAGAAATACTGGGACACCTTGTATATTCTATTTTGAATGCTTTTAAACGCGTTTCTGTGTTAATGAACCATTGACTAGTCAAATATGAAATATTATAACAGTAGATATCGCTGATCTATTCCTATTTTGTATCATAACCGCACATCCATTACCATTCTCTTATCATTTCGCATTATTGTCATAACTTTTTAACAAAGCTTCAAACGACCTATGTTTATATAACACTTTTTCCTCACTTATACCCATAGAAGATACTGGCAACGTTTGATAAAAAACAATCGGGACACCCGGTATATACAACTTCTAACCTGAATCTAACCGTCCTCCTAGGTAGTCTTACTGACGAGTCCACTAGGAGGTCCAGAACAAAACACATCTTTCTTTCCCTTCCCTTTTCTGCCTTCCTTCTCTCTATTTATTTCCTCCTTCCACGACTGACCGCCGTAGAAGCACGAAATAATACAAATAACTTTCCTAATCGCGCGAGTAGGCACAATTTCTTATTCCACGATATAAAATAGTCATTTGAGGTAGCATCTCATTCCATCTCATTCGCTCTTAATGTGTCTCACTCTCGTCCCAAATTCACTCGGCTACGAACGAGCCGCAAAGAGATGAAACGAGACAGTTCGTGGAACACCTTCCTCTCTCGATAACTGACGCCACTGGGACCGAAGCCTGCGTCCACTAACCGAGCATTGCTGCATGTAAAGCCATAACAGAGAGCGTGCAATGTTAGTATGCGAAACAAATATTGCTACTGACCAGTAACCAATTATTTTAGAACCAAAAGTGTACGTTTCCATGTTAACCCTTTGCACTCGAGAGGCAACTATAAAACGACATTATATTTACCATCAGAGACAACTCTAAGGATGATATTTTCCGAGACAGCAGGTCTATGGACCTCCGTGGATTGTTCACTACATATTCAGAGATCTCAGCAGTGAAATAGTTTGAAAGAACCAACTTCTAATAAAAATATCAGTTTTAAAAAATTACATTAATATTTGCTACTTCCTTATAGAAAAAAGGGTCTTCGAGTGCAAAGGGTTAACTGTCTTACGAAACTGAGAAAAATGAAGTTTGGATACGTTTGTTTGCGAAAGGATTGCAGCAGAAGGGGTTAAGTAAGTATATAGCGAATCTACGAAGGTAGAATACCTGCTTGTCCAGCTTCGGAGGCGGGTGGAGAAATTGAAAAGGCGATATTCAAATGAGGGAGGAGGCGTTGTCACACGAAAATGTCTCGCTCTTTGTGACTCTTTTTTCGCCGGAGTAGTTTCGAACTTAAACGAGCCGCGGCTGACCTCACGTCCGGTCCTCCCGGGGCGTGAATAGAATCAAATGGAACAGGGGGCTTACTAAATGACAATGGTCAACTCGTACGCGCCGGTTCTTATTTCCGGTGCAACGTTGCGGACATTGTTCATCGCGTCGGTGTCTCTCTTGCCTCTCTGCTCGGGCCCAGCGAATGCCAGAAGCAGAGCACCATTGATATTTTCAACCGGCGAAAGAAGACAATGACACGATGATTGCCGTTTCTTTCACGTTCACGACGGTCACCAGTTTTCGCGTTCCGTCAAATTTTCTGTGACACGGTAGGGCCCCCTGTGACGCGGGAAATGTAACGCAAATTAAGTTCCGCCGGAACCAAATTTAATTAACTCAAATTACAAAATTACAAACTCAAAATTTCCACGTACTTTTTTCTTTTTTTCGTATTTCCTGCTTGAGCAAAAATATCCGCGAGATTATTGGTCGAAAGAATGTAAACATTTGTCATTCGTAAAGATTGACGAGAGTTTCGACGTCGATAAAACTGAAGAAATTTAAAACAATGGTACGTATTAAATGTACCACGAATGCGATTCGTTTTTCATTTTTGTATTTTGTAAAATTTGAATGATAGAAAAAGAAAGATTTATAACAAAGTAAGGTTACAGTTTAGAAGGAAAGATAAGATTTATAATTTCCAGGATACGAGATCGCGTTAATCCAGAAAAATATGTTCAAAACGAAATGTGATATCTGGCAAAATTGTTATCCCGAAGTATTACCTTCTGATTTCCCTCGTTTTATATTTCATTGAAATTACGTCCCATTCGATAATACCAAATGTGGTTTATGAATAAAGATAAACTTTCAGATGCAAGTGAATCATTTCTCTTATTGAACGTCTAGACATTGACTGAGTTCTACAGTCGTTTCAATCGTTTCAATTGCAGATTAGATACTGCACTCTGCAAGAGGAATATATTATATTTGCATGAAAAATATATAAACTTTCCCATTTACTCTTGTAATACAAATATATTCTCCTTATCGTAAGTTTAATAGCAATATATTTTATAACAATAATTACACAATAACGATAAAGACACGTGAAAAAGGAATAATGATAAGCTGATCAATGGTCTCTTACTCTTTCTCTCAAATAACCTCACGCACTCTTTTATATCATTAACAACGCGGTTCTGCTGTTTCTCTCTATGACCCGCTCGTTTCCCCGATCTCGAGACGATTCGAGTATCACTCATATATCATGTCTATCCTAGATCCTTCGCACAAATTCAAAAACAAACACACGGCATCCACGCCATCACTCACAACATATTATTAAAACCAAATCCACATACACATTAATTACAAAGGATATAACAAACCTCCACAATTTAAACTATTACTTAATAACACATAAACAGCAAGCGTTCACTGCAAAAAAAACTCACATTAAACAAACACTAGAAAACATTCACCTAAACAGAAAAATATGTTTCATTATCTTCGAATAATCAATCTCACTCGCTTCGTTTGATTTTTGTGTTTGCTCGTCTCTCCGTTTCAACATTTCGATCCCCTCTACAAGCCCTTTATCCCGTCACTTGAAGCTTATATACCTGCTACATACTTAAACCTCTTCAAGGAAACGACAGAAATAGGTAGAACGTTTCGATTAGCCTTCGACCGAAATGCGATGAAGAAAAGTCAATTTATTCGCCGCTGCAAATCGCCAATGTCACAATTCGCAGCGGGAGCAGATGCTGTGGGTCGAGCGAGCATTATACGGTTAAGTCCAGAGAAACGCGACACCTAATCCCTCTTTGAAACGTATTAAGTGACTGCCTTCAGCTGGGACCAATGAGACTCGAGGATGGAAAACGATACATCGACCTATACCCGGCATCCTTTCAAAAGAGAGGAGAAAAAATACTCCACTCGTTCCACAAGTCGACCCTTCTAAGTCGAGATGCACTTGTGAGCGACGTCCGACTTCCTTCTTAGAAAGTGGGTCCTAGCCTCTCTAAATTCGGTAGGACGCCGCCTTGTAAGCTGAGCATCTGACAGTTAAACACGGTCGAGAAAAAAGGGCGTACCGTAGGCCAACTTTGGTTCCCGAGAGCACTTAATAGGTGACGAGTCGAATAGGTTTAACCCTTTGGGTGCCGGCAAACAGCCGCTAGAGTAGTTCTGGACTTATGTTATATGTGTCTCGACAGATGCTAATGCCGAATATGTGCGATCGATCTTATGGTAGTTTTTTTTACGGAGAATTTCGTGAGAGCTGATCTTCTAATTAGACCATTTTGAGATGCTAGATTTAAATCCTGGAACTGCAGGATATCGCCTTTTCACAGATAGGTGCACAGTTGCAAATGAACTGTTGCTGTAATTAAAAACCAGTCTTCCCTCAGAATAAAGTCGTTGCGTACAGATCTAATCACACACTACTGGTGTAAACAAAATGAAAAATGCGTGGCGATCCATCTGTCAAAATACGAGACAGAGTTTAGAAGTTAGTATAGGGCATTTTGTTATTTATTTTAAAGTACAACGCAACAGCTATTTTTCTACGTAATCCGAAAGTTTATTTAAGCGTATATCATTTTTCCATCCCACGCTCCCAAAACCCATGGTCCAAGCGCACATTCACGCGTCAAACAGTCTCGTCTGCAAAGCGTTAAGTGACCCCAATTAATGAGTTAAAAATTTGACGTAAATGTTTTAACAGATAAGCACAGTTTAGCATTGTCTTGTTGCACACGGTTACATTGTGTGAAACCGAAAGCGTTAAACAGACAGCCACCCAGTATGTGTAGAATAGTGAAGTTAAAAGCATTTTTGCGGGGAGACATCCGAAACAGATATTTCACCTCTCGACTTTCTGTAAATATAAACGATACGAATCAAAACAGCTATTGCAAATGTTGACAGTTCGCAACGAATTGCACTACTGTATTAACCCTTTTGCTACTGAAAGTGACTAGTCAACGCAACATCGAACGCTCGCTATATCTTAAAGGCGGCTATAGCGACCCAGGGCTGAGCGCAGTGACAATCTCGATTTTCTCGAAAAGGAGGTTTCGAACGAAAAAATGTTATTCTTTATTTTCGCTTTATTTTTATATGTATATACACTACCGGCCAAAAGTTTGGAATCACTGTGCATTGTAAGTTACACAAAAATTCGCAGAAAAAAGTCGAGCAGCTTAAAGAATTTTTTAACGAATTTTGTATCATTCAAATCAATCGATACGAGACAAATTGTTATTTATCTCCATAACATCAATATCAAGTCTATGAAAAATTAGTAGCAGATTCAGTGCTGATGAAAATTGGGAGGTGATTCGAAATTTTTGGCCGGTAGTGTATGCATACTGTATACTAATTTCAAATTACTCGAATTAAAATCAATAATTTGCATAATACGAGAAAGTACCAGATGGTACACTGAGGGAAAATGTAGAATCGCGACTCAATTGTCCAGTATAGGAAACAGTATAGGTACTGGTGGCCAGCATTATTGCAACGAAAGGGTTAATATCTGTCGTGTGGTAAAGGGTGCACACATAGAAAATCTATATTTTGCTGATACAAATTTAACGACATTCAAAACAAAAGCATGTAAAGTATTTGCCTGTGTCTACAATAATTTGGTTTATAAAATATTTGGGAAATACAGTAAAATACAATAATATTTATAAAATATTGAAAATGTCTGTTTCTTTTATAATAGTCCTGTATTTGGAAAATATAAAAATATAAATAATGTAAAATAATGTACAATATAAAGTATGATTTAAACCCATTGTTAACGTAACTTTAGTCGGAGAATGAATCTATGGAAGGGAAAGAAATATAAATATGGCAAGAAGAAGAAGAAAATTAGAAACTACAAATTGATGGTATTTCTGAGCAATTTAAATGAAGTAAAGTTAGTGGAAAACTTATCTATGCGCTGGTGCAGTTTCAGAAAGCTGATGAAGTTGTAACTTTGAAAACGTTTTAACTTTGGTTAACATTTAATAGGAGTTTGGAACTTCGATACACGGGTTTCTGGAAAAAGGAGAGATTTTGCAATAATTTCGGAATAACGTGTTGGCTCCGATGCTCCGTAAAGTTGAAAATTTAATCTAACACAGCTTGAGAGGCAAAGCAAATTAATACAGTGTTATAAATTTATTCTAAACAAACCTCAAATGATCCAAGTTGGATTGGATTTGTTTTTCCGGACAATTGCGGTAACCAAACCGGTACAGGATGACAAAACCATTTTAACCGAACTAAAACCGAGTGAAAAAGTGAGGAAGGATCACTTCTGTAAGAATAATAATTCTCGACGAAAAGTCCTCGCGGATGAAATTCATCATTCCGTTAATTTCATTCTCATAATACCGATCTCCGGCTTAAAGTGAGAGGAAGTTGAATGAAACGTCCCCGCCGTTTATGCGGCAGAAGTTCGTAAAAATATTCCACACGAGACGGTTTTCTCTCTTTCGGAAGTTCTTTCCATCTTGAGTAATCCATAATTATTCATTCATGAGCTTGGAAATCAGAGGTGGAATCATGTTTTCACGCTGACTAACTGAACCAGATTAAGGTTTCGCGCGATTATGCGAACGCCGTGAAGATATTAGCGAAACGCCGCATTACGAAACTCTGATACGCTTTTTTATATTATTTCCACTTTCCCACTTTCTGCAAGCGAGAAGTGGGCAACTTTTTTATCTTCCGCTCGACGAGCGTTTTTAGAAAAGATAATCCGCGAGATTGTTGCGAGTATGTAAATAATGTCGGATTGAAGAAAATCAGATATAAACGTCCCGAAGAAAGGCACGTGTTACTCCGTTAAATTTCAAATTTCCCGCCTCAGTTGCGGCTCTTAGTTTGATAGAGTGATTGTTTAAACAGCGACGATAAATTCGTGAAATTTGCGAGTAACAAAATATAATTATTGCGACTAGAAAATGCGTTTTAATTAATTTTAAATATAACGAAAATCAAAATGTTATTGACAGCGAGTTTCGCGATGTTTCAACAAAATTGTTTGCTGAGGTAATTTCATAACGCAATCGATGTGTATTTTGTTTCTGTTTGAAATATATGGAAAGAAATTAATTGCAATCGAACGCAACTAAATATTTATTCTTTCTGTAGTAACCATAGATAAAAAACAAATTTTAACCAAATTGCAGAGCTCTTATTGGCTATTGCTCGTTAAATTGAAAACAGTTAAAACAAAAACGTACGTAATAATAATAATACAATTGTTAGCTAGAGCTGCCATTATACCTAGCTTATTTATAATTAAACTATTGAGGATCTTTAATTTGCTAATAAAGATTGACTCAATCGACTGCAGAGAAAAAAAACGTTTATTGATATAAATGTAATACAAAACAACGGAGGCGAAAACCCTAGTGAAAAACAGGTACTCAGTTCGGGGTTGTCGCACTGTTATGCCGCAGCTTAACAGGGACTTCAAAAATTTCAGTATTCCGTTCACAAAAATAACTCTTTTTATTTCAAAAATCAACTCAAAACCAAAATCAATAAACTGAAGTGACAACTTTTGAAAAACTGACGCGCGGCCTGAAGATGGCCTTCCTCGCATAGTATAAGGGGTGGTGGAAATTCGTGTTTATCCTAACAGCACGACTGCTTAAAATGCGGAGAAGCATTTGTTGTATACTTGGATCGGAACCACGGTCAGCGGACCCATGGCTTTTATGGCCCGGCCTGGGCCTACGTTAAGCACAGAAACTCGCAGTAGAAAAATTCCAAATATAATCAATAGTTATAATAAAATTTAATTGAACACAGCTTCGGAAAATTGTACAATTTTAACCGGTGTATGAATTTAATTTTAATTGTGATATTGCAAGGAAAGGATCTGCTAGATGCGTTTAAAAAGAATGCGAAAATGATAGTATTCTTGTTATCGAAACGAAATCGCGAAAATAGAAATTTCCAGTGAAAAGAGGGAAATGCAAACAAAGGACAAAAAAAAAAAATCATTATTTTTTCGGCGTATTCGTGTTACCAGTAGTTGACAGGAAAGTATATTTCCTCGTTATTCATGTCATAAAAATTCATTCAGCCACACTTGTTATCCCGTTAATTAACATTTCTATTCATGGTTGAGATTTTCACTTAAGTATTTATTAATTACGAAGCTAGCCTGGTACAAAATGATCGATGCTTGTTATTTATGAAAATAATTAACAGTTACTACGAAAATCACAATATCTGAGTACTTTCATTATTTTCGTAACGAATTACACTTGCATAAGCAAATTTATTTTATCTTGATTATGCGATACAACGTTACGACGTGTACGCGTTACAATACTCACTCGAATGCGGTGTTCCGCGTTATTCAAATCAATTTCCATTCGAATAACGAATCAAGTTTCATTACAATATTAACTGTATGAATATTAACATCAATTTTATTAAAATATTAATTAATATTAATATTAATACTATTATTGTAAATTTATTCGATTTCAATTTCTTTATTTGTTATTCGTTATTCAGTCAGAAAATTTAACATTCGAATACTTTCTTCAATTCCGTTGAGAGACTTTTCTCCTACTTACGCTACTATGGTTAATCTACCGTGCTCTGGCAAGATTTCTAATAAGATATTCGAGAAAAGAGTGGCGAATTTTTCGTGAAGTCAAGAATTTTCCTGAAAACGTTTCTGACAGCCGTGTGGTGAATATTTCAACGAAGATACCGATGCAAAATATCGTGTTTTCCTTCACGCGACCTTTTTGTGTCGCAAATCCAAATATCTTCGTGCAGTAAAATGATTATGTCACGTAAACAAATCAATGATGTCTCGATGGAAATAAATTTTATGTTTAATTTGTAAGGGTGGTTTTTCGTAACACTCTTTATTACAAAAAAAAAAAAATCGTGGATTCTAGGTACAAATCGCCGGGGAGGTACAAGTGTAGGCGCGACTCGGGCGGTCTTCAGAGAGAAGTCGCGGACGCGGCGATTGTCACGGGGTAGTACGCCGTGACACGGCCGGATTTTCCAAGGGGGGAGGGAGAGTGTAGAGAAGGAAGAGAAATTGTCGTCTATGAACCCGCGAAGGAGACGTCTGTTTTCTCGGGGCAGGGTGTGTGGGAGAGTTAGGAGGTGACCTAGAGGTGTCGCTATAACCCGCGTAGGAGGAGCGTCTGCCTCTAGGAGGTGGGTGGGTAAGGATGATGTTGGGGGTAGAAATAGGACGGAAAACCCGGTCCTGGAGTCCTCGATTGTACCGTACTGACTTTTTTGCAAGGCACTGAGTGTCGTCTGTAAACCCGCATAGGAGACGTCTGCTCGATGTTTGCTATGATAGTCTACGTTCGGCTTTCCCGGAAAGACTGATTTCTTATTTTTTTTTTTTTTTTTTGAACATGCAGCACCTGTGTAGATTTTTGCTTGAATTTGGTGTAGAGTCACCTGACGTAAATCCGCCCTATACTCTAAAAAACTTTGGAGACATTAGGTATCATAAGAAAGAAATTTGGTAATTAAAAGTGAGGTCGAAGTGATGCAGGAAAAGTTGCAAAAAACCTGCTGAAGCCTGGCCTTTTATTCGTTTTACTGGAGTTAGGCCCGACCAATCAGGGCGGTCAAGCCTTTTCGCAGGTTCGAGGGCGCGCCAGCCGCCATCACACTACCTGGGGCTACGGAGGGTCGTGTCGTATAGCTAGGCGAAAAACGCTTATGCTACAAATTTAAATAAAACACATTGAAGAACGAAATTTATTCGTGTCTTTTACTTGAAAACTTCGAATAACGAATAAATGATAAAGGACGAATTCAATTTAAGATAGCCTTGACAAATTTTGTAATTTTATCTTTAAGGTAATTTAATATAATTTGACTAGATTGTTAATAAATTAACAATCAAAAATAATAATTTCAACAAAGAAATACAGCGACAAGACAAAACAATAAAACAAAGTGGTGTGAATTTATCATAAATCAACCTCCTATGATATAAATCACAATAAAATGCGTTGTTAGAACATAAAAATATAACTACTGAAAAAAGAAAGACTCGCCAAAATTTGATGTTTCGCGATGTCCACGTTGTCACTGCGAAACAAAAAGCACGTTTAACCAAAATCATCCAAGGATCTTGATCGTGAAAGACAACGAGGAACCCGGTGTACGTTACAATGAGGCAATCCGCTTACACAGCCACATTACGAGACCGAACGCACAAGTCTTTCTCTTCCATCAACGTGAACGCAAGGATCCTCGCGCTAAATCATGACATAAGCCTATTAACGGCGAAGACTTATCCCAAAGTATGCAGGGTGTTCCTAAAGTCGTGGTTCAACCGGCCGGCTGGTGATTCTACGTGGGAAAATAAGTTGACAAAAAGAGAATAACATTTTTCTCGTTCAAGAGACTTGGAACTTCTATCAACATCCCCTGCAAACCTACAGTTTAAAAAATATCAGACACGTTTAACCAAAATCATCCAAGGATCTTGATCGTGAAAGACAACGAGGAACCCGGTGTACGTTACAATGAGGCAATCCGCTTACACAGCCACATTACGAGACCGAACGCACAAGTCTTTCTCTTCCATCAACGTGAACGCAAGGATCCTCGCGCTAAATCATGACATAAGCCTATTAACGGCGAAGACTTATCCCAAAGTATGCAGGGTGTCCCTAAAGTCGTGGTTCAACCGGCCGGCTGGTGATTCTACGTGGGAAAATAAGTCGACAAAAAGAGAATAACATTTTTCTCGTTCAAGAGACTTGGAACTTCTATCAACATCCCCTGCAAACCTACGGTTTAAAAAATATGAACGATATTGAACGAATGTTTAGTTTTAGTAATCAAGCGAGGAGTGCGTGAGTGCGTGTGTGTTTTCTTCTATGGAAGAGTGTGCATGTATGCAAGACGACATTAGGGCGAATGCGAGGGAGCGAAAGGCAGTATGAATCCAGCGATTGATTGAGCGACATCCCTAGCGTAGCGATATAAACTATTAATAAATATATTATAGTCAAAAGTCCGTTCGAGTT
>NW_017100195.1:1876598-1881144 GCF_001263275.1 Habropoda laboriosa | reverse complement strand
TGTTAGGACAGCAAGGGAACGATTTTATGATACGTGACTTTATTTCAGTAAACCGTTATTTTTAATTTAGCAGACCGGTCTGCAGCCAACATGCGGCACCTAGACTTTCTAAATATTAAAGAATAGGCTATTGTTCAGCTAGCAAGGCAAGATACCATAAAGGGTCTTCGAAAAGAACCGATGTAATTACCGAGGCCACTTGGTAAACTCCCTTCCGAGCAAGACGGAAGGTCAGCGTTGACCTGGCTGGATTTTCCCCCTTGTTGCCAAACTTCGCTTCGCAACGACCATCATCGTCACCCCCGCTCCAAGGACATTTCGCGCTCCGGGCGCAATGGAAGGGGGTGATACGGGGTTGGTCAATTAGCATTTTTAAGAACCTCCCTTTGCATCCCTTCCTCAAATTTGAGAGAATTTGGAGAAGGGACAAGCAAATAAAGAGAGTGGAATCAGCGAGATTCACTACTATTAACTATTAGTTCAGTATCAGTTAGATACCATTAGCTCACTATCATTCAGTTCAAGATTCGAACAGGAAGAGTTAACTAGTAGGATCTCGAATCAGCGAGATTCATTAATTAGCAGTCTCAACCACCAAGCATTATTACAGTGAAATAAATTGAGAACGATAAACTCATTAGACGGCACCAAGTGCAATATTCGTAAGTACGCGGAAAGTGAGTGTCCAAGTGCTTAACAGTTTTCGAGAAAATCGACTTTAAATTTTTGTCGAGTACGCATGCACCCTACTATGCCGTGGATGAATGGATCTCGACGTTCGGTGTACGGTGGCCAGCATTTTCAACAATTTTTGCATTAATAAAGTAAATCTTGATAATTACATGCTTTATTATTACTCATAAACCTACGACATATGGTCTATATCGAGATCCGTTCATCCATGACATAGTAGGGTGCATGCGTACTCGAAGAAAATTCAAAGTCGATTTTCTCGAAAACAAAACCTCAAACGAAAAATGTTTATTCTATATTTTCGACTTATTCTTTCATGTAGAATCATCCCCTTTTCGCTTGTACCACCAGTTACCACAAACACCCTGTATATCTTCGCGGTTTTCCTTTTTGCTTAACTTACATACCGCGTTTATTTGATAATTTAGAAAATAGAAAAAACATGTGATTTCCAGATTTGTGTAATCCTAATTTCTAGGTGTTGCAATTTTTTTTGGGGAGCAGTGTATATCAATTGTAGAATATACAAATGATCATTTTCGTAATTGATATAACTACTATTACTGTTGTCGTTATTTTCACTTTTTTTTATGAATTTCTTTAAAAGGAAGATTAAGTCAATGAATAAAGAACAAATTTTACCATATGAATGTGGGTTTAATTTAATTACTAAGACTCCCACACCTTTTCCTATTTTTATTTTATTTAATTTCATTAATCTTTTTAATTTTTGATACTGAAAGTGTTATCAGTATATTTGACTAAATATTCGAATTCAAGATGTACGTATATTAATATAAATAATTACATTATATTATACGTTAATGTAGGCTTCCAGGTTTAAGCCACGTTTCACTACTAAAAATGTAATTAAATAAAAAATTAATATCAGTGGACACGAGTGACGTGTATAAGCGCAAACTCAAATGGCAGGCCGTATTTTCAAGTGTCTTTCGAAGCTCGCAGTTAGTTTTAATATTAACGAAACGTTGAAATATGAAAACAATTGGACAGCTTCAATACTCCGCTTGAATTTTCTGCAGCAGAAAATTCTATTTCATTACCATCCATCGAAATTCCCAATTGTCGTTGTCAAATTGTAAATTTCATTCTTGTTTTTCTTGTACTCTTCAAGTATCGGAAATTATTCTCACAATTTCATCATTATACAAATGTAGGGATGACCGAGCGTGAGTGCGTGTCTGTATGAATGCGTTGTCTGTGTGAATGCGTGAGGGTCTATGGCGTGAGCGGTAAGGACCGGCGTGCCAGGTCGAGTGTTTGGGATAGCGCGAACGATATTGAACGAATGTTTAGTTTTAGTAATCAAGCGAGGAGTGCGTGAGTGCGTGTGTGTCTTCTTCTATGGAAAAGTGTGCATGTATGCAAGACGACATTAGGGCGAATGCGAGGGAGCGAAAGGCAGTGTGAATCCAGCGGTTAATTGAGCGGCATCCCTAGCGTAGCGATATAAACTAATAATAAATATATTATAGTCAAAAGTCCGTTCGAGTTCACTATCCCTCCACACAAAAATCCCCTACAGAATTTATGTTAGCCTTACTTTTCCATGTCTTTCAGAAATGTGTAACATTTTATTAGTTCTGAAATATGAATGTTTTTAGTTACTCTCGTACTACTGTGTTTGATAAAAATTTTGTTTACCAGGGGTTATATGTTGTAGATGCCTTTTGCGTGATAAGGTACTCTGTCTACCTTCCCTACAGGGGATGATCAGTGTCTGCCTAATGTAAACACAAACTGCGAAGTAATAATTGATCAAAAGCTCGTTCTTCTCGAGAATACTAAGAGCATAAATCTTGAAGATGACTATTGCGATACTAGTAACGATAAACCGTTTCGCCGGAGGACAGGACACGATTATCTTCGATATTTCTACCTCTAACACATTCCAGGCCTGACCTAACTCAGTATATGGGTCACGCAATACGATAAAAATTACTATTACCAATTTTTCAAAATACGTTGTAGAAAAAATAAAACTGCCATTGATTCTTGGATTAAGTAAACAACGAATAATCGGCAATTAAGTCTGTAAAATAAGGGGTGTACAAAAAATTAAATTACCATTGATTTTTAGAACGAATTACAAGCGAACCGATGTCTAAGGCTGCTAAGATAAATTCTGCAAAAACTGCTAAAGAATCCTGTGTTGGAAAAATTAGTAATGTTACGTGAATAATATTATGCAACGAAATTTCTTAAAATAGTGCATGAGAGTGAAATACTATTCCTTATAAACAATACGGTAGAAACCACGTCGGTTGAAAATTGTGTTAAGGGTTAAGAAAGTAGTGTTTTAAGAATGCATTTTCGAATATAGGAACTAAATCTGGATTTAATTTTGACTTGCGATAAAAAGAAAAGAATAATCCACAGTCAGAGTTGTCGATACATCAAAATACAAATAGCGACGGAGAAAGTAATAACTTTATATTACTCTGTACTACCGGTTTCTAGAGATGGTCCTGTAATAACATATCAGTCTTGTTCCGTGAGAGAAAAAAAGAACCCCCAGTGGAGAGTACTAAATAATTTCGGATGACCAGTTAGTTCACTGGTGCCAAGAATACGAACCCTATCCCTTTGATTCTCGCCATCATTTACATCGAACCGATTCGAACTCTGATTTGCGAGCTGCGGGAGACTTAATAACCGACTGTAGCCTAATTTATCGCTGTTTTCGCGAAACTTTCTGCATGAAGGCTGATCCACAAACACGAGATCCTGCGCTGTTAGGGTCTGATTCATGCCATACGTCTGTTTGCCGGTAGGCAACCGACATCGAACCGACAAAATATTTGCCATGGGATGATTAATGCGTTTCATTGTGTGCCTATGTGCGCGTGGAAAGACAATTGGACGAGCAAGCTGGCTGCTCGTAACACGTTTGCCAGCAGGCATCACCTTTCGGAATTGTTGTAAAATACCCGTTGATTCATGCTAATCGATCCTGTTCATCTGTATTGTTATCCTGTGTGTTTTTAATGTGACTCTATGTCAGCTCGAACACGTTATACGCACGAAACAATAGAGTAATTAATGAAATTTCAGTCATTGTTAACACTTTACCGACCGGTAGCCTATTAATCGGCTTTTTACCGCCAATACTTACCGACCGGGTAGCCTATTAATCCATTCTTTCTTTCGCCGACGCTTACCGACCGATAGCCTATTAACCGGTCAAAGTTTGATTTAATATTTCTACAGGTATAAGAAAAAGCGCGTATATTCCCGCGCAATAGCCTAGAGTCTAAACAGAGCCGGTGTCACCGATGTATCTGTGGCCGAGTGACCGGTCGAAAGTGCG
Source organism: Habropoda laboriosa (assembly GCF_001263275.1). Taxonomy (NCBI): domain Eukaryota; kingdom Metazoa; phylum Arthropoda; class Insecta; order Hymenoptera; family Apidae; genus Habropoda; species Habropoda laboriosa. The sequence goes on along the minus strand of NW_017100195.1, from coordinate 1,877,120 downwards.
TAGAATGTTCAACCGATACCGGTCGGTAAAGTGTTAATTCACATCGATTGTCAATTTGACTCTTATTCGCGTAATTAGGATTCTTAACTCTAGAGCGGTCTTCGGGTCTTTTTTGACCCACCGCATTTTATATTTTTAGTCATTTTTTCTGTTATCAAGTTTACGTTCCTTAACATTATTTTAAACGTTTATCGTCTAGGTTGCGCTGGAAACGAAAATTGTTTCACACAAGGTCTTAGATCCTTCTTAACCCAAAAGTGTACAGTCAACACGAAGAACGCAGTAGGGTTAAGTGTATCGCAGGTGCAAGTTAGTGTTGAACGTGTTACAGTAAATTACAGGCGATACATGTTCGCTGAAAGGTTGCTTCAATATGATCGTTAACTGTCCGTTTTGTACAGAACAGAATGAAACGGTATTTAAAATTAACGCTCAGAATTGGTAAATAATTCGAAATTACGGTAAAATTTGCGGTGTCTTTTAAATATATTAATTTCACGTGAAAGAAGTGAAACTTAGAAA
>NW_017100195.1:1864083-1875882 GCF_001263275.1 Habropoda laboriosa | reverse complement strand
TGTTAGGACAGCAAGGGAACGATTTTATGATACGTGACTTTATTTCAGTAAACCGTTATTTTTAATTTAGCAGACCGGTCTGCAGCCAACATGCGGCACCTAGACTTTCTAAATATTAAAGAATAGGCTATTGTTCAGCTAGCAAGGCAAGATACCATAAAGGGTCTTCGAAAAGAACCGATGTAATTACCGAGGCCACTTGGTAAACTCCCTTCCGAGCAAGACGGAAGGTCAGCGTTGACCTGGCTGGATTTTCCCCCTTGTTGCCAAACTTCGCTTCGCAACGACCATCATCGTCACCCCCGCTCCAAGGACATTTCGCGCTCCGGGCGCAATGGAAGGGGGTGATACGGGGTTGGTCAATTAGCATTTTTAAGAACCTCCCTTTGCATCCCTTCCTCAAATTTGAGAGAATTTGGAGAAGGGACAAGCAAATAAAGAGAGTGGAATCAGCGAGATTCACTACTATTAACTATTAGTTCAGTATCAGTTAGATACCATTAGCTCACTATCATTCAGTTCAAGATTCGAACAGGAAGAGTTAACTAGTAGGATCTCGAATCAGCGAGATTCATTAATTAGCAGTCTCAACCACCAAGCATTATTACAGTGAAATAAATTGAGAACGATAAACTCATTAGACGGCACCAAGTGCAATATTCGTAAGTACGCGGAAAGTGAGAGTCCAAGTGCTTAACAGTTGGATAACCAACCGTCTATTGACAATGAGTCACGAAGTCACTCTAAAGACGAACCCTGTAACGTCGAAAACAAGTTACTCGTCGACTCGCTGACTGTCCCTTCGAAGTCCTGTCCCACAATTCGTCACCAGAACCAAGTTCACCTTCTCCTCCAAAACCCTTCCTTATAAGTATACCCGAAAAATCCCTTAGAGCATCATTGTAGAAAGCAAGAGAGTATAGTTAAGAGCGGCCGGTCTAGTAACGTTCTCTTCTCTTCGTGAAGTTCGCGCCTTGTAATTCGGAATCCGCGAGTACAAGTATCATCGCCAAAATAAACGTTACATTGGTAAAATATCATCGGTGTTGGCTCCCACAACGTTCGTGAAGCCGATTATATAGCAAATAATTCTTTATTTGCAACACAGTCTTTTATGTGCCAGTAATACAATATAACAAAATTCTTAATGGTTAAATATGTGCGAGTCCAATGCCCTGAGGTTCAAAGTTCGTGTAATCGTTCGTTCAAGAGTTCAGAGTTCGATTTGTCACCAATTTGTCAGTCCTTTTATACGTTCTTGTCCGTCCATTCGGGTCCCTTGACGGGGGTGAGTTTCAGGTGGGAGGCCAAGACTCCCAATCACGATAGGGCCTTGGTCGACGCCAACCGCTTAGAAAAGGGGTGTTCTGGATGAGGTACGCGTCACCTGAGCTTATGGGAAAAACCCAGGGTAACGGTCCCGCTCGCTCGCCAGCATGTGCCTCGGCTCGCGCGGGTTTACGATGCGTCAATTGTTGTACGAGAGAGAAAAAAAGGAACCCCCAGTGGAGAGTACTAAATAATTTCGGATGACCAGTTAGTTCACTGGTGCCAAGAATACGAACCCTATCCCTTTGATTCTCGCCATCATTTACATCGAACCGATTCGAACTCTGATTTGCGAGCTGCGGGAGACTTAATAACCGACTGTAGCCTAATTTATCGCTGTTTTCGCGAAACTTTCTGCATGAAGGCTGATCCACAAACACGAGATCCTGCGCTGTTAGGGTCTGATTCATGCCATACGTCTGTTTGCCGGTAGGCAACCGACATCGAACCGACAAAATATTTGCCATGGGATGATTAATGCGTTTCATTGTGTGCCTATGTGCGCGTGGAAAGACAATTGGACGAGCAAGCTGGCTGCTCGTAACACGTTTGCCAGCAGGCATCACCTTTCGGAATTGTTGTAAAATACCCGTTGATTCATGCTAATCGATCCTGTTCATCTGTATTGTTATCCTGTGTGTTTTTAATGTGACTCTATGTCAGCTCGAACACGTTATACGCACGAAACAATAGAGTAATTAATGAAATTTCAGTCATTGTTAACACTTTACCGACCGGTAGCCTATTAATCGGCTTTTTACCGCCAATACTTACCGACCGGGTAGCCTATTAATCCATTCTTTCAGATGCACGAAGAAACTCGAAATTCTCCGCTTTTACGAGAGGTTTGGAGCCCTCCTGACAATAAAGAATAAGTAGCAAACGAAGCATCAAAAATAGCAGAGTCACGTCCGTATCGTAAACCCGGTCTAAACTGAAGTATCCTTAACAATCGGTGTCCACTTTCCTCCCCGGATTCCAGCAATTATTCACCAAGTAACGATTATTTAATGTCGCTTCTCAGTCGCCACTCGATTGCAAAGGGTTAACATTTTTTCGCACCACCGTAGCTAGGGATGACAATTAGGTGGCCTGTTTTACACGACCCACCCTGTACACGTTGCATTAACATTAACTCAGAAAAAGTGGCATATTCAAATTTTCCGTGTTTACCGCACGTTCGTTATTTTCATTGGATTTCAAAAGATTACACAAAACGACGAGAGCTCATCGCCGAGCTGTATCTTTTAGCGTACAATAAACAAGGGAAACGAACGAACTACAAATACCCAATTAATCAATTATATATCTGACCAAACAGTACCATATAATATGAACGCGAACAACAAACAGTGAATAACATATACCTTCCGTCTGAGCAATTAAAGCAAATCGCTGATAGCGCCGATGTACACATGCGTTTTAAACAAACGTAATTTCTGAAACGGAACAAACCATCACAGACTGAAAGCGTACGTACAAATTATGCATTTGATTCAGAATAATTATTGATGCATACATTGAAAATTATCGGATGCTATTAATTACGTTACATGAAATTTCGTGACTTTTGAAATGAGAGATTTATTAGAACTTTTTAGCTTTTTTCCAGAGGAAAAAGTTTCTAAAGCTTCGTTAAAAGTCGAGTAACTTATCAGCGGAGCTTGAGTAATTGAAATTCAGATGAACTGCGCGGTAGCGCGTATATTCCCGCGCAATAGCCTAGAGTCTAAACAGAGCCGGTGTCACCGATGTATCTTTGGCCGAGTGACCGGTCGAAAGTGCGTAGAATGTTCAACCGATACCGGTCGGTAAAGTGTTAATTCACATCGATTGTCAATTTGACTCTTATTCGCGTAATTAGGATTCTTAACTCTAGAGCGGTCTTCGGGTCTTTTTTGACCCACCGCATTTTATATTTTTAGTCATTTTTTCTGTTATCAAGTTTACGTTCCTTAACATTATTTTAAACGTTTATCGTCTAGGTTGCGCTGGAAACGAAAATTGTTTCACACAAGGTCTTAGATCCTTCTTAACCCAAAAGTGTACAGTCAACACGAAGAACGCAGTAGGGTTAAGTGTATCGCAGGTGCAAGTTAGTGTTGAACGTGTTACAGTAAATTACAGGCGATACATGTTCGCTGAAAGGTTGCTTCAATATGATCGTTAACTGTCCGTTTTGTACAGAACAGAATGAAACGGTATTTAAAATTAACGCTCAGAATTGGTAAATAATTCGAAATTACGGTAAAATTTGCGGTGTCTTTTAAATATATTAATTTCACGTGAAAGAAGTGAAACTTAGAAAAAGTTGTAATTACAATATTATAAAAAAATTAAAATCGTCTGCTAATGTTACTATACAAAGTGGACTACATAAAACAAACCACCTAATTGTCTTCTTTAGCTACGAAGGTACGAGAAAATTTGTATACTTTGAATGGTTTCAAAGGGTGTACAAGATGGAAGAAAACTGTTTTCACAAATGCCATTTTTTCTGCTCTTTTCAAGGCCACCTAGGTTTCTTTACACGAAAGTGTATATTATTTTCTACTGTACCTTGCAGTAAACACTGACGTGCATTTAAACATGCACAGTAACAGAACATTAGACTCTAAAATTCTGAATCAAATGTGACACTTCCTTTCATCTTTCGTCAAAAAGTTTCACTTCCGTTTTATTAACCCTTTGCACTCGGAGGTGAGTTTGCTGTAGGAAAGGTTGCAAATCGGATCTTTGAAATTTTTTCAAACTAACGTAGAAATAAAGTATACCATTTTATTTGAACATTCAACGTATTCTCTATTTCACTGCGGTGAAGAAATTCATGGAGGCCCATAGACCTGTTCTCTGTCTTCATTATGTTGGTGTTAGGACAGCAAGGGAACGATTTTATGATACGTGACTTTATTTCAGTAAACCGTTATTTTTAATTTAGCAGACCGGTCTGCAGCCAACATGCGGCACCTAGACTTTCTAAATATTAAAGAATAGGCTATTGTTCAGCTAGCAAGGCAAGATACCATAAAGGGTCTTCGAAAAGAACCGATGTAATTACCGAGGCCACTTGGTAAACTCCCTTCCGAGCAAGACGGAAGGTCAGCGTTGACCTGGCTGGATTTTCCCCCTTGTTGCCAAACTTCGCTTCGCAACGACCATCATCGTCACCCCCGCTCCAAGGACATTTCGCGCTCCAGGCGCAATGGAAGGGGGTGATACGGGGTTGGTCAATTAGCATTTTTAAGAACCTCCCTTTGCATCCCTTCCTCAAATTTGGGAGAATTTGGAGAAGGGACAAGCAAATAAAAGAGAGTGGAATCAGCGAGATTCACTACTATTAACTATTAGTTCAGTATCAGTTAGATACCATTAGCTCACTATCATTCAGTCAGACTATTAGTTCAAGATCTGTCAAGTTTCGAACAGGAAGAGTTAACTAGTAGGATCTCGAATCAGCGAGATTCATTAATTAGCAGTCTCAACCACCAAGCATTATTACAGTGAAATAAATTGAGAACGATAAACTCATTAGACGGCACCAAGTGCAATATTCGTAAGTACGCGGAAAGTGAGAGTCCAAGTGCTTAACAGTTGGATAACCAACCGTCTATTGACAATGAGTCACGAAGTCACTCTAAAGACGAACCCTGTAACGTCGAAAACAAGTTACTCGTCGACTCGCTGACTGTCCCTTCGAAGTCCTGTCCCACAATTCGTCACCAGAACCAAGTTCACCTTCTCCTCCAAATCCCTTCCTTATAAGTATACCCGAAAAATCCCTTAGAGCATCATTGTAGAAAGCAAGCGAGTATAGTTAAGAGCGGCCGGTCTAGTAACGTTCTCTTCTCTTCGTGAAGTTCGCGCCTTGTAATTCGGAATCCGCGAGTACAAGTATCATCGCCAAAATAAACGTTACATTGGTAAAATATCATCGGTGTTGGCTCCCACAACGTTCGTGAAGCCGATTATATAGCAAATAATTCTTTATTTGCAACACAGTCTTTTATGTGCCAGTAATACAATATAACAAAATTCTTAATGGTTAAATATGTGCGAGTCCAATGCCCTGAGGTTCAAAGTTCGTGTAATCGTTCGTTCAAGAGTTCAGAGTTCGATTTGTCACCAATTTGTCAGTCCTTTTATACGTTCTTGTCCGTCCATTCGGGTCCCTTGACGGGGGTGAGTTTCAGGTGGGAGGCCAAGACTCCCAATCACGATAGGGCCTTGGTCGACGCCAACCGCTTAGAAAAGGGGTGTTCTGGATGAGGTACGCGTCACCTGAGCTTATGGGAAAAACCCAGGGTAACGGTCCCGCTCGCTCGCCAGCATGTGCCTCGGCTCGCGCGGGTTTACGATGCGTCAATTGTTATTGAGATGCACGAAGAAACTCGAAATTCTCCGCTTTTACGAGAGGTTTGGAGCCCTCCTGACAATAAAGAATAAGTAGCAAACGAAGCATCAAAAATAGCAGAGTCACGTCCGTATCGTAAACCCGGTCTAAACTGAAGTATCCTTAACAATCGGTGTCCACTTTCCTCCCCGGATTCCAGCAATTATTCACCAAGTAACGATTATTTAATGTCGCTTCTCAGTCGCCACTCGATTGCAAAGGGTTAACATTTTTTCGCACCACCGTAGCTAGGGATGACAATTAGGTGGCCTGTTTTACACGACCCACCCTGTACACGTTGCATTAACATTAACTCAGAAAAAGTGGCATATTCAAATTTTCCGTGTTTACCGCACGTTCGTTATTTTCATTGGATTTCAAAAGATTACACAAAACGACGAGAGCTCATCGCCGAGCTGTATCTTTTAGCGTACAATAAACAAGGGAAACGAACGAACTACAAATACCCAATTAATCAATTATATATCTGACCAAACAGTACCATATAATATGAACGCGAACAACAAACAGTGAATAACATATACCTTCCGTCTGAGCAATTAAAGCAAATCGCTGATAGCGCCGATGTACACATGCGTTTTAAACAAACGTAATTTCTGAAACGGAACAAACCATCACAGACTGAAAGCGTACGTACAAATTATGCATTTGATTCAGAATAATTATTGATGCATACATTGAAAATTATCGGATGCTATTAATTACGTTACATGAAATTTCGTGACTTTTGAAATGAGAGATTTATTAGAACTTTTTAGCTTTTTTCCAGAGGAAAAAGTTTCTAAAGCTTCGTTAAAAGTCGAGTAACTTATCAGCGGAGCTTGCGTAATTGAAATTCAGATGAACTGCGCGGTTAGGTCAATTGCATAGTGTAAGTATTAAAAGCAAGAGCAATATTTTAACGATTATTGTAGAATACGTGTGTAACATTCTGGCGAAGATATGACGGAAGCTGTATCGGTAATGGAGATTGAATTTAATTCTAATTTGTGAGATTGAAAATTATCTAATTGCAAAGGATGTACGATGTATTAATTTTTAAAACAATAAATAGCTTACATTTAGAACCGTAGTCAGTAAAAAAATCGTAAGTTAAGGGGTTAAGGGGGTATTTTCATGTCTTGGGACCAAAAAATCGACTTTTTCCCGCGTATTAAATTCCTACGATTCTTTTATGTAGAGAAAGTATTTCTCTGCAAGAATTACATTGCTTTGTTTACCGCGTTGTCCTATTTTTTCTGTTACCAGATATCAATGATTCTAGCAGAGGTGATAAATGAAACCTTTCTGAATGTAAAAATAGCTTTGCTTTTCATTTTATGTGGACACGAAAGATGAAATCTTTGTCCATTCTATCCAGGCCAGATCAAACCGCTGTTATTTCAGATATATTAACTATTTTTTTTACAGAGTTGTTTTTTATTTTTTTAAAATCACCAAAGTTGCCTATTTTTGGGGCCTCGAAATAAGAACACCCACTTAAAAACCTTATTCGTTCTTCATCAGCGTTCTCGTATCTTCTCTTCATTAGTGAATTAATTACACTACATCGAATGTGATATTAATTTACAGAAAATAAATTCTTGAAACTTTCGCTCTGGTAATTACTGGACACTCGAACAGTACTTAAACTTTCAATCCCGAAACTATGCGAACTACTCAAATATTTACAGTGACCCTTTAGACTTGAGAACTACTTGAGCTACATAACATTGTTCCTGTAAATAGCTTTCGCAAACTGCTGCACCTAAACACAGAATTATTTTGACAGATCAAATATTAGTATTAATCTCTATTACAACCTTGTGGAACACTTTTGCGGACGTGTAGGAGAAACGGTGGGAAAATATGCAAGATGTTTCAAGTGTTAATACTTAATAGGCAAAGAAAATTATAGGGTAATACGTGTTGTATTCCGCGGCTCGCGATTCCTTGCGTTGGTTTATTATTTTCAATAGGTACGCGGTAGGAGAGCCTGACGGAAACTGGGGCGAAATAAGGATGCTATTCTGCGCGTAGTACTATTCGACTTTATTAGACAGTTCGGTGACGTTCGGTGCGTGAAGACCGCTAGACAAAAATCTGCTGTTTCGATGGAAAAGGTTTCTAGATATAGGTTCGGTAAGTACGAGAGTAGGGGTTGGTCTCAGAGGTCAATGTAGGGTGAGGTCTAGGTTCAGCGATGAGTAAAGGATGATGTGGAGGTCTAGGTTTCGGGGTGACTAACGTTAGGATGATGCGGATTTGTTTACAGTTAAGGAAAGGAGGCAGGATGACTAAAAACTAATGAAAGATAGGAGAGAGGTATACGACACCAGACAGAATGAAAGAGAAAGATCGTATCAGGTCGTCGAATAAGTTCGACACGTTTATACTCTTCGCGACGTGTTTTGTATTTCGAGTTACTCTCGAGAAATGAAACCGTTCGTTCAGTTGTGCCAAGTACTGTGCTCAGTTGGGAAAGTTGAGGGAAGCAATAAAGGTGAAACTTTCAGGACTCTTAAATCGAAACAAAGTGATTTTGCAGTGCAAAAAAGATTACGTGAATCCAGTTGGAAAATTGAATCACACCCGCTATATTCTCTGGACAATGTCCTATTCGGATTATCTATCGTCTGTTTCGTGTATAACATTTTTTAGCGGGAGAAACATTTGACAATATGGACTCTGTAAGAAATAATACTCGAAAATATTTCAACCCCTACGATTTTTTTCTGACTGTGCATCTAAGTGTGAGTCATTTAGTAGCTTCAGTACTGTATCTGCTGAAAACTATATTTATTAATCCGTCTGTCGTGGACGCCTCGTCCTTGTCAACTACGCGCTTCCTAATTCGTTCTAATACAATTCTCTTACACTTCTGCGCATTTTTATTTAACGCGTCCTTATATACGAGCCTTGACGTCTCTCTCTTGCCTCTGGGTCCTTACCTGACCCAGCCCTTAGCGCGCGGGGGTGTCAAGGCGTTGGGACCGGGTTTCTCTGCAGGTCATCAACAAGCGCGAGTCCTTATATTCGGTCGACCATACTCTTACATATCAGGTAACAAAAGTTAATCTGTTATAGATTAATTACACTTAGTAACTCTCAGTGTTCTAAATTAGAACGTGTGGCGGCCCATGCACATTGTGAACACCATCGAGACTGCGAGACGCACGCAACGAACGTGTCTTTCGTCGCTGTCGACGTCGCGGCGGGCCGATAAGGATGGCTGTCCTCGGAAAGCGGGGAGACACTTGAGATCCGTTCCGAGGGCAGCCAGGGTCCCGACCGACGACGCGAAGGGATTCAACCGCCGAAAGTCGCTAGAGCGACATCAGACGTCTCGTCCGGGTTCTTCTAAATAAAAGATTTCAAGCGCGAGCACGCACTTACTAGTACAACTATTTTTGCCATATCTTGACTAGGATTTCTGTCACGAGTCTGACTCGTTGTTGTAGGTTAAGGGGTTAATGAGGAAAAAACAAATGTTTTTTAAAAATAGCGAGTGTTGCGTCCCGCACACCGTGTATTCTCGTATGGAATACGGCGGGGTTGTAAGACCCGTCTCAGAATTCTTCCGCCGTTGCTATAGGGACGCTGACCGTTGTGAAATTAATCACTTCAGCCTGGTTATAGGTGTACTGAGTTACACTTGTCTGCCCTTTACTGAAATCTTTATTTTCTACTGTATGAGTGAAAATGCCTGATGTGAATATGGTTGACTTGTGACTCGTGGTGGATGACTTGTAACTCGTGAAGGATGACTTGTAACTGTCCTCGGAATCCAATGTCCCTCTCCTTGGACGCGGATGACTCCAAGACGCGGGTGACATGGGAATGCATGTGATTGGCCAAGAAAATGAGGTGGAAATGGTTCCGGTGAGGTAATTGGTTAATCGGGTGCATGGTACGTGTGCTGTCGGAGACAAAGGCAGAAGGGGTTTTTCCCAAAAAACCGTTGCCGGTTCGTCTGCCCGTCGATGGTCGCGAAAGGCGATGCTCGCCCCACTGTTCCGCGGCGGTCCTCTGATGTACCGTTACGGTACATCGAGGGCTGTCCAAAGGACGCGGCTCAACAGTGAGTTTAAAAATAGTTTGAGGAATTTTATAGCGAGGACATAGTGGCTTTGCCAAAATGTTGGGTAGAAGTTGTGAAACGAGAGGGTGGCTACGTTCTTTCGTAGCATTCGAAGGTAAGTACATTCGAAACGAGCCACTCAGAATCCAAAGTGACTAACTCCCTGAAATAGAGTTCGTTAAATTTTTCTAATTTACGAAAAATTAAGCACCAAGCACGTGCTTCGACACTAAAACTGGAAGAATACGAAGAAGTGGAGTTAATCACTTTAGCTCCAGAGTGGCTGAAACATTGATCCAAGATGGCAGATCAATAAACGGCGCGAACTTACTGGACGACCTGATAACAGCACCGCGAACGATTCTCTGAAGTTGAAATCTTCTAATAACCATTACAGAAGCGTTGAAACTTCTCGTTGTTACATAAACCACAATAGAAACCACTTTTCAAGAGGCTTCAAATTTCATCGTTACGATCTTATCAATGGAACAAAAGGATCGCGATTTTCTGGCTTTCATTAAATCCACAGAAGGCTTTTGGCCACGCGAAAGAAAGTCCGCGTATATTGCAGGAAGGCCACGGAACCTAGCTGCCGAGTCTTTATGCATCCCGGAACTTTCATTACTGTTATGGTTTCCAGGCCGAAAGAATAAAGCAGCAGCAACTCGAAATCGCTAACGCGATATTGCTGAAAGAGAGCACGTTTCTACGCATTTCGACGGGAAACTATTGTTTCCAGCTCGCGTTGCTCCCGCTGATTTCCCGCGGAACAACTTTTCTTCAAGCGACGTTTGATTGTCCTATTCACTCCGCGCTTCGCTGAATTCGTGTTACTTCCAGGGTAAATAAACGTTCGTCACTCTGGTTTCGTTTCTGATCGGAGATGATATCGTCGATCTAAATTTGCTGCGCATTTACCGAATATGACAATGGGCAGCAGACCTAATTAATGGTTAAGGAGGACTCGTCAATGGACGACGAAACAGTACCCAAGTCGGCAAATTAGCTCATAGAAATTTATTCTGATTGCTAATAAAATTAAATTGAAAAAAAGAATTTACCTAATTGCTTTCTTACTATCTTATAAGTGTAATAAAATGTTTAATGAAAAATACAGACTTGCAAGTCGATTGATGATGGAGAAACAAGCGGCAAGCAACGAAACATGTAATAATCTTCAGATTTACTACAGTTATAGGCCGAGAGTCTTAAAATAATGCGATTTTCACAATTTTTAACAGATTGTAGCTCATAGCAACGTTAACCGATTTCGATGAGATTTTCAGCGCGTATATAATTAACTTAGGTCTACAAAACGTATATCTTCAATTTTCACTACAAGCCCAGATAAAAAAGTTATAAAAAGTGAGTTTTACAATTTTCTTCGCTATCTCCACAAATTGCAATTGTTAAAGAATTTTTTATACACGTCATCTAGTATACTAATCCTTCTAACTTCTCAAAGAAACTCAAGTCGCTTGGTCCAATTTGAAAAAAGTTATACCGTTCTAAAGGGTGTCCGAATATTATTAAGAGTAACTACGGATATCGACGCAACATAAAGTCCAAATATAAAAAAAACAATTGTCCTAATACTTACGTACATCAGTGTTCATTTCTCAACAGAAAACACTGCTCGCATCCCAAGAACAGAAACGCGTATCACATCTAGCTTCTCGTTTCTACCGTCAATTTTGTAATTACAATTATCTACGTTACAATTTTGTAACCTAACGCGAGCGTCGCGGAACTCGTGTACCGAAATCGATATTATCGTCGCATCGAGTGTGTAGCATTAAATTAATAGCGGAGTGGACGTAACACCCGAAGGAATGCCTGTAACGATGCGAGCCAACAATTAAATCGTCGAAAATCAGTGATATCGAAAAAGGGTCATCGGCGAATTCGAAGGATACACAGAATGAGCTGCCGGCAAATTGTGGCAATACTACAGGCGAGACGGGGGTTGGAGATCGAAGGGGCAGAGCGAGCGGTCAGG
>NW_017100195.1:1851982-1863420 GCF_001263275.1 Habropoda laboriosa | reverse complement strand
AGTGTCAGTATCAATTTTCGGATTAAACGCCAGTTATACAGTCTCGGCCACGTTGCAAAAACTATTGCAACTGACGTACACATGGATGCACGTACACCTCCGCATCGGTCGATCGCTCTCCGGTATTTAAACACGTAGAAATTCGCGAGACGAGTCGCCGGGGCTGCTGATTATTTCGTAATTAGACGTTCCACCGAAAAATCCACGGTGAAATTACCCAGTGTGCGACCCCAGAACGTTCTCCCTGTCGTTTCGAAAGCTTGCATTAGGACAATCGAGATGAAAGATGCAGGCGTCTGTCACGAGCAATATCTTCTGGATTTTTAATTTCGGTAGTTAATCGTGAATCCTGAGAGAGTGAAATTGAGGGATCCGGTGTAAGGTGGAGCTGTGCCACGGTAGTAGCGTTGTGAGATATTAAGGCTTTTATGAAAAGTGTTGGGTTATGATAAATGGAGAAGTTTTCGTACTAGTGACTGGAGTACTAGAGTATTTAAAATATGAATATATATAATTTCCTTGGCCGGCATCAAGGCAAATAGATGCGGAAGATTGTTGGATGACCAACCTATGACCACGCTTGTTTTCGTCGCCCAAAATTTCTAGGGCTCTCTACTGTTGCCTCGCAAGAAATCGCGACGAACCCTCGGTCTGGCGGATTATCATCGTAAACTTGTGCAATTACACTTGGCCCCCAGACCGAGGTACCGGTCCTCTCGCGTGCACCGTACCCCCCGTGGAGAGGTCACGTGCGCGGTGGAAAGTCACGCGGCAACCCCTGGGAAAAACCCGAAAACGGGGGTTTTCTAATGTTAAGCAACAATCCCCTTCCCTTGGAAAGAGCTGCGTCCCACCTAAACAACCACCTACAACCCCCAGAAGAAATGGGCCACCAATCAGCAACTGGCCGAGCGGATAAAACTAAGGAAACGAGGCAGAAGCGTGTCCTTTTTTGGAAGTCTTGGCAGTTGGTCTTACGAAAATTAGTATTTTGATAGTCTCGTGGCGACATCACCTCAAGTATCACTCTGTTGCAAATAAAACTAGTTCTTAGCATTTCACACTGAATAAATCAAGGTGTGATTAAACTCGCGTACCGGTTCGGCAATTAAGCATCGAACATTACGCGACCCGAACACCTACAATTAGTCATCCCGCAAGTAAGGGCCACAGCAACCCTCTCCCCACCCAAACGATAACAAAGACTCCTCGAAACTGCGAAGGAGGTTCATTCATTAGACAGGCCGTTCTTTCCGCCAGAAAACTGTAAAATGTTCCGCCAGATGCACGATAAAGCGTACCTTTTAGACATCGTACAAGTTACACCTTCCTTCATTCAAGATTAATAACTCGTGCTGCTCACTTTGCGGTTCGTGGAATTACAGGAGGCGCGTACAGGAATAATTGAAGACCACGGACGGAACCCCAGCATGGTTGGGCGAGTTTTGATTAAAAAGAACATCTCAGTCGTTTATCGAAGATCGCACGTATTCACTTAAACCTTTGACTCTGTGAAGAAACTGTGGGCGTACCCGTATGATTTTCCCGTTGAATTAGCGTGGCGTTTCAATTCTGTTTATTAGTCGAGGAGAACCTTCAGGTTCTCTTGAGAAGGAAGGAAATGTGGGATACTTTATGTGGGTACTTTCGAGTAAGGTACAAGCCCCTACATTGTTTTACTTAATGCACCGTCTGTATGCTTCGTTAGCAGGGAAAATTAACGAAGTAAGTAATTGATGAAGCTATAAAACGTTAATTGATATGTTTATTCGAGAAGTTTCGTAATTGGTACGCACGACGTTTATTAAGGAGTTTCTGAAAGTAATTTCTTAACTGGTTGTATTAATTTTAATTAATCTGGTAATATTCTTTTATGCACACTATGATTCTTTCATGTGTATAAGTGTAAATTGTGTAGAAAATTTTCAGATCTTTGTAAAACGAAAGTTATTCATTCGAATGAAATATAAGAGCAAAAATGTAATATCAGTGAATTATGTCCTATGTTTGTCATCATTTTCTCCTACTTTTCTAAAGATAATACGCGTATCTTTAACGTAATTTTATTTTTGCTTCCAACCACACCTGACGTTGCATCGAACTCTTTGCATTGAATTTTTCCCCAAATTTTACCAGAATGAACGAAACAAATTTCACCCCTCTGAACTCAAAAGAAATTCAAATTCACTCTTCGAACTAAATTGTAAAAACTCTAATCACTGTAATCATAATGTGAAACAAAGCTAAACGATCGTTAAAATTATTGACATTATTTAATTTCATTTTTTGGATACGTTCAAATTTGATTATTTTTAGTAAAACGAGGTTCTTCCTCTTCAAACTGCCACCATTGCTTGTAATGTAGACTCATACGATACTCCAGCAGAAGATACTTCCAAATACCTCCTTCATTTTGTACCATTCACAAATTTACTTTTCAAAAATTTGAGAAAGAAGCTGAAAGTTTCATTTGCATCTTCCAAAAAAAAAAACAAACTTTTCATTCAGTAATTACCTAGAAAAATAATTCCCAAAGTTTACCTATTTTTAGGCGCCTTGGGGTGACGTGGTCTCTTAACCCTTTCATTACTATTGGCGCCTAATTTGGTGCACATCCACCTTAATTCAATTTCATCCTTCACACATTTCCACCTTAATTTAATAAATTGAAAAATAACAAATTTCCCAACCGTGATTAAAAATTGACCCTCAGTCACCCACGTTACGCGTTAAAATCTGCCGCAGCGAAAGAGTACGAAGGATAGGGGACGACGGTTGGAACAGAACCTCTTTAAAACGTCCAACTTTTCTTTCTGACGTTAGACGTTCGTTTACTGACCGGTCGCGTCGTACGTCGCTTTCAGACTCGGAAAAGTAATGAACGTGAAGAGTTCAATTAAGCCAATTAAGAGGAACAAGTACCGCATGCTAACGAGCCGCGCAATGTTTTCTAAGAAAGTGACGTGGCCGTCTGGAACGGCGCACGTTTAACGGACAACGAAGGGAGGCCAAAAAACCGGTAATAACGGGGGTTATTATCGTGAGCACTCGAATCGTTGAAAGGGGTTAATGAGGGGTTACGAGCGCCGGCTCAAGTCGCAACGTTCGTCGAACGAAGGGGGGACACAACGATCATCGAGCAGGCACGCGCGATCGATTTCTTTCTCCTGAAATAACAACGGCCACCCTATAGGTATCCTTGCAATATTGACGTTTCGAGTTCGTTGACCCGGCAAATATTGTATTTCTGCGCTCGATATTGTCCTAGGTTATTAGTCGAACTTTGCGACGACCGGGTAGCTCTGCGTCCATACGACAGAAATTTCCTAGCAAACGTTTGTAATTCGACCGACCATTCCGGTGACGATCGGTGTGTCTGCTTGATATGTAAAACGTGGATTCTTCCGAGGGAAAATTGATTTAGCAAGTGTCGCGGAAACACCGTGCAATCGTGACAATGTTGGAAATGCGAGGATTGAATAGGAGGTGATCGAACGTCAGTTTTTTGATCGACGATGACCGAGTGTTAACATCGTTACTACGGCAATTATGCGGTTGTTTTCTGTTCGAAATTTTTAGTATTAGGTCGTCCCAATGGTCTTACTAAATTTCAAGGTTTCTTGGAAATATTAATCTAAATTGTAAAATTCGACAGGAACTTACGGGGTGCCCTAATATTGCCGTTGTTCGATACAGTTGCTGTAAGGTCAATTTTATACTGATATTCAGATATAGCGAAGCTTGAAATTTGTATCGAATATTAAATCAGAGGAAAATGCTTTCTGGAGTCTTCAAGTAGGCCAGGTAAAACAGACCACCTAATTATTTTCTTTAGCTACGGTTGTACGGGAACATTTTGATACGTAATTCAAATGGTTTCGAAGGGTGAACAAGGTAGAAAAATTTGTTTGATGGAAGGAATGGCAAAAAATGAAGGGGAACTTCACATTTGATTGAAAATTTGGAAATCCAAGGATATGACTTGTTTCTCTTTGTACTGATAGTAAATGTTACGTTTCTAAATGAAATAACGTAAATCTTATTTATTTCTTCTCTTTTCTATTGAACTTATACAACGCTAAGTCAATTCTAAAGAGATTACCGTCACATTTTTCCACTTAAAATCGCAAACATATCTCTGGTGGACAGGCAAAACGGTATAAGTCAGAATTATTAGTTTTGCAGAGAAGAACTTATAATATACTGTATTTTTTTGACAGGTATTATTAGAATCTCAGGTGAAAGAGCGAGAAAGAAGTAAAATTGGCTTGTAGGTACTATTAGAACCATAAGCAAAGGACAGCAATGTAGAATAAGTATATTAGCCTACTTATCCTGTTCGTTCAAAATTTCACTTACACTCTTCTATCCACTCGCCAGAGATACACTGCTAATTCTCCACACATGTAAAATTGACGTTACAGAGGTCAATATTAATGCACCTCATTTCGTCTGATTCGAATGGTAAAGAATTCTTCAAAAAATCTCTCGAACTTGCTAACTTTCGTCTGAAAATTTTTGCACAATTTGCATTGCAGCGTGAATCATTCCTCGTAACAACCAGTCTTGTCATTCTCAAGTACCGTCGCTTTCGAGATACATCTTTCCATAATTTTCTTCTACTCAACTTTTGCACAAGAGAAAAAAGAAATATCCGCGACGTCTATTCACTTTATTAACTGCAGCAACTTTCTGGTACCTACTGTAGTAACGAATGAAATCGGGAGAGCTGGCTTTGCGAAACTGGCAACTTAAACGAGAACTCCGATGCGCGAGTAGCATCTGAAACATCGTAACTGCAGCCAGGGTGTTCTATAGACGTTCTCCTGACGGCAGTAGAATTCTGATACGACACGTTCAAAGAACACTTTGGAGTTCGCCGGTATCCCTAATGAACTTCGGGGGGAAGTCTCCATGACGACCCGCGGCAACGGCCATAAAGAATGTAATGACGATGCGCCAGCGACATCTCTTCGATACCCTCTATCGAGTATCGATATCTACCTGTCGAGGGCACTCGAGGAAACTCCTGCCGTAAGTACCTGTCGCACTCGGTAGTACGCATGCACTCGATCTGTGACGTAAAACGATTGTAGGTCATTGTACCCTTTCACGGGGTTCAATTCTTCCAGTTTGTCGATACGCGAGATTCGACGGAACTATTCCGGGAAACGCTCGATAAGAAGCTTCGAATCCTTCGCGAAGGTTCATGTTTTAAATAACAATCGATCCGCTTGTGTAAAAATAATCGAGGAGTTGTAGATTAAGCACCGTTATTAGGTTCATTCAAGAGAGTGGAAGTAAATGGTTACGTGGAGCGTGTATTGGAAGATTTCTGAGGATTGAACTGAGGTAATATCCGGAAAAGCGTTTACGCTTCACAGTGGGATAGCGGACAATTCGAACTGGAGTTAATAATGCGCGTATCTGCAATTTTGTGTTTCGCAGTGGTACTTGAGGAGTTGTAGATTATCGCATAGAGTATCACTATAACGCAGCAAATACGAATTAAGTTCCACTGATATCGCTTTTTTGGTGCTGGTAGAGTTTCTTCGTCTAGTTTCTATGTTCTTCCTTTTTCTGGTCCAGTTATTTTTGGTCTGTTTTTTCAGGGATTCCAACACCGTGATTAGGTTCATTCAAGAGAGTGGAAGTAAATTGTTACGTGGAGCGTGTATTGGAAGATTCCTGAGGATTAAACCGATGTAATTTCCGGGAGAGCGTTTGCGCTCTACATCGGGATAGTAGACAACGAACTCTGGAGTTAATAATACATTAATATCTGCAATTTTCTACTGCGAGTGGAAAGCCTCCATTGCAGAGCAGTTGATAAATACAAGAACGTAGAAGTGAACATTTTCCAAAAGCAACCGGCTAAAAATTTCTATACTTTCCTTCGGCAATTTCTTATGTTCCTGTGTAAATATCGTAAAATCGCTCCGGATCCCCATTTTTTGGACATTTTTTCGATATACGTTTCCAGAATAAAAATTTGTGTGAACAATTTTAAATGCGTGAACATTTTGATTGCTTGCACAAGAGTTGAATACAGCTAATATTCTTAACTAATACGTACAGCATTTTAAAAAGCTAAGTTAAAAAAAGGTAAATAGGTACCACAAGACTATTGCAACTATATGAAATTTCATACGTTGATATAGCGAATAAAATTGGATAATATCGTTTCGAGGCAAGGAAATTCCTTTGAACCCTAAGTTCCGGAATACTTACGAGAGCACGTATGCGGGTCATTCGTGACAAAGGGGAATAATCCACGCACGACACGCAACGCGTCGAGGAAAGATCAATTTTTTTTCCGCTTCAAAATTGCCTCAAGCATGAAATGCGAATTTTCCTTGATAAATTCGTCACGAAAATATCCACAACGTGAATCTATCGAGAGCGAAGTTGCACAAACTCTAGGCAAAGCTGCTTCGCGCAATTTGACGAAAACAAAGCTCGATGTAAGAAGATCAACGTAAAAATGCTTTCGAATTCTTGCAAATTCCCACTTCTTCCAGCCCCTTCCGCTTCTATCGCAACGGGAAAACGAGACGAAAGATAGGAGAAGAGATTTCGAGAAACAAGGAACGCTACGTGCCTTCCAGACAACCTCCTTTGCTTCCATATATCTCGGTTAGAGCTGGTACGTTCGTTTTATTTTAGACACATAACATATCCCTCTGTCCTCGTTTCAGATTTTCTCCTGATTTACGAATACCCAGTGGACGATAGTCACTGGCATAGGAATCGCAAAACATATCACTGGTATTCAGATACAGAAAAGACTATTTCATAAATGTCGGATGTAGGGTAAATCTGGAACAGTTGCCCTACCATGATAAAATGAATTTTAAAAACAATTACCAGTATTATTTGTTGCATCCAAGTAAAATTAACGTGTTTCACATTTTAGGCCGATTGAAAATGGGTGGTCAATATTTTCTTTAAGGTAATATTTACAGAAAATTGAGTAAAATAGAAAAATTGAATTTAATTTAATTACTATTAAATCTCTATTGTTGTATCGTGGTAATATTTAATAACACTTGTCGGTTTCTCTGATTCATCGTTGAGTGTTGGTGAAAAGTTCGCAACTCTTCCGACACATTTTGGTCTTATAGTGAAAAAAAGAAAATTAGTGCTCAGGAAATTTGATTGTTCGTTAAAATTATGCAAGATTGTTAAACATACTTAAACAATTTTCCTTTATCTATTTAGGTAATTTTATCAAAGAATCACTGAATTACTTCAATCAATAATTAAGGTTTCAAGTGAGTAACTTCGTCTTTAAAATGATAAATATAAAATGTAATAAATATATGCTTAAATAATAAACATTTTACGAAGCAATATTAACGGAATATTTAATTGCAAGCTGAATACGTCAGTCTTCGTATTCTTCACAGTGTTTCTGCATTATCGAAAATGCGAGTTATGAGAGTTTTATCTGTAGCCGTTCTTGATTATCCGCGAAAGGCAGTTTCGAAGTTTCAAAGCGGCGAAGTTCCGCCGTAAAGGAAGTCTTCAACTTCAGCTGTGAAAATTAAAATCACCGCTGTATAACAGTCACCGGCCCGCAGGGGGGTGTTTTCGGACACCCGGGGCTTAGCGAACCCCCGGCATCCTGAGCTACAAACCCTTTCCCCATCATCTCCTTATTCCATCCCATCCAATACCGTTCCTTATTTTTCCTTTCGCCTATAACAGGGTCAGAGCGCAGTACTTGCGTGTACTGATGAGTCCGCCTTCCCGTGGTTCCCCGTGGATGCGGTGGCAGTCGACGTCGGGGTATTTGCTCGGTTAGACTGGCAACGTAACGAAAGGGCTCATCCGCTGAAAACGCTCAGCGGCGTGGCTGAATTTTTCCATCGCCCGTCTCGGGGCTGTGGCTGGCTGATGAGTAGATTCTTAAAGCTTGATAGAGGTATAGGCACCTACCTGGGAACTCTGAGCCCTTATCAGGGCGGCTACACTCAACTGTATAACAGTCACCCTGACAACATCTGAATGCAACGGACCAACGACACAAGTATTTCTCATTCTTCCCTTTTTCTCGAATGCACAATTTATTATTTCATTTACACGAAACACTGGAAATAGTCGAGGAAATCTATTCGTCTGAAAGAGCACAACGAAAATCGACAATTGTTCTTACCGGCGGAAATTGTGCGCAAAGTGATTTCCTAACTTCGTTCAAGTCGTTGCAAATACTTCCGGCCGCAAATGCAATTCGAAATGCGTTCTGCGCGAAAGTGCAACGCTGTAACTTTTTCATTTTAAGTTAAAGTTCCGGAGATTGAACGTCGTTACCGATTTGTCTATTTAAATTCAGCACTTTTAGCCTACTCCCTTGCTTTGCGAGAGGCAAACGAGCAAGATACGAAAAGTGTGAAAGAAAATGCCCGGAGAATTTGTAAATATCATCGCTGCGATAAATTTCCAACTCGCAGACAACGATTCCTTACACGGTGATTTGAACCTCCAGAGATTCGAAATCGGAAATTTCACGTTCAGTATGCAAAAGCATTTTTGAAAAAAGGGAAAAGAGAAGAGGAGAATGTGTATTTGGATAAATCAGAGAACCCCGGGAGAGATAACTGTGGTGAAGTGCTATGTTTTGCCTGCCGAGGGGACCGCATACATATGCGTCATATTTGTCAAAGTTGTTTGGTTTTTCTGTACAATGATATGTTTGTAGAGTTTCTAGAGTATACTTTCGAGCATACGTTTTGTATGCACATGTTACAGTGTCAACGGTGCAGTTTTTGTTTCGGAATATATCCTCGGTGGCTAGTAAACATCGCTATAAATTCTACGTACAATTTTCTAAACACATTTCTCAAGATTTTTCAGCTTGCTGGTTCGGGCAGAGTCGTCGCATGCGGACAAAAATTTCTGAAAGCACCATTAGGGGAGGTAGAAAATCGTCTCTAAAGTGAATCGAAAGTGTCAGGTTGGTGTATAGGAAACGTCGTTTCTTTAAATGATAATTTAGATACACTGTGATTCCATGCACATTTCTCAACGATCAAATTTATAGAAATCAGCGAATTGAAAAATTCTTTGAATGCTTTCGGAGTAATTTATTGTTTAAAAAATTGTTCAGGTGTTTGAAAAAATGGTAGTCTGTTGAGAAAAGGTCTACTAAATAGGGGAGGATGTGGCAAAATTTCATATTCTTTACTGTGAATTGTTTTAAATAATTTTTCTTGGCCCTATCTGGCCTTCCTCTTGGTTCGCGTGAGTTGTAGCTTTATTAAATATTGGAAAATATTCTAAACAGATATTAATAGCAATATTTAACGCAAAAGTACAACAGAGAACATTTTTAATAATTATTAGGGTAATTTCGGGAGAGACGGACCAGGCAAATATTTCCTACGTGATCCGCCAGATATGGAAGAAAAAACACTGGCAAATGTAAAACAAAAGAATACTAACGCGTTCCACATTTGCCGGATAACGTAGGAAATACTTGTCTGGTCCATCTCTCCCGGAATTACCCTGCACGAATGTCAGATAATTGCTTCAACTGCAAATTATGAAAAATTCTCAACGTAATGTAAATATAAATTCGACATTACTGTTTCTTGCTAAGTACTCTATCGTACATTTTCCGTCGCTCCTAAAGCTCGCACGCAAAATTGAACTAAAAAATAAATCCCTCATATTGTAATATTCAAAGCGTATCACAGCTCTAGAAAACTTTTCCTTACTCCATCTTCAAGCACTTATCCACCACCTTATCGTCTTCCCTCAGAGAGGCAAATCCGAGCCTCGAAGGGGTTAACTCAATAATCATCCGGCCTGTGGTAGGCCGAAATTGTAGAAGAGAGGAAAAAGTGTATTCGAAGGGGAAAGCTCGGCGGAGAACAGTGTTTCCGCCGCTGCCAATACCTTTCTCGACAAGTCCCGAAGGAGGATATTTCCGTGGAAAAAGCAGCCGAAAATTACACTTTTCCGCCTCCGCCTCGTTTTCTCGCCACTTAACCCAGTTTCCCGTAGAAAGACACACCTCGTTAGGCGGCCTCTTTCACGATCGGCGTGCCGACGGAAGGTGTAATGGGGTCGACGGAATGACGCGGTAACGCGGCCCCAGCCGAGCTTGCGCTTTCGAGATAATCGGAAATCGAAAATTCCCTTTTCCTAGCCTACGGTCAAGGGACTGCACTTTCTCCTTTAATCGGCCATCGAACGAACGGCCATCGTCGCTCTGCTAACAGAGGGCAGCCTATAGAGCAGCTGGACTCTGCTATAACGTCAGACTTAAAATGCCTTAAGTCCTTTTAAGTACGAAGACTTGAGGTACCTGAGGTGCACTCAGCGGAACAAGTGCCACGATGTTGTAGAGACAGGGATTGAAGACGACAAACTGGACAAATTTAGGAGTGAAGGGGACACGAATGAAATTTTCTGTACTGTTAGGTTGTTACAGGTGAAATGATTGAGGTATTAATTGAACTTTCCACGTTTGTAGTTTTAGTAAAAATGAGGGGACTAAATAATTTATAATTCAGTCAATTTTGAGAATTTTCTCTTGAAAAAAATTGTGAATATTCTTAAAACGTGAATAAATGTATGTGCAAAAAATCGATACTGAAAGTCTTATGGTTTGTTTGTAAAAAAATCTCCAAGGGGACCTAAAAAATGACGTAGACAAGAATACACCCTTAACACGTTCCGATTTTTGGTTACTTTTCGTTCAGACCGCGTATGACGTATACGCTGTCGAGACTAACACGTTTACTTTTGACCCTGTATGTCTTCTAATATTTATAAGATTGCAAAAATCATGGTTATCAAGGAAAAGGTAACGTTTAAGATGCACTATAGAGCAAAGGAAAAGGGGAATAAACAAGTATTTTCTTTTCAAATACACTTCATACTTCATAGAACGAGCATTTCATTACAAGTCACCAAATCAGTGTCAAAAGAGCCTAAAACTTTTCGTTCGAGACACATTGTTACGCACAATTCAGACAAACCTTTCCTAGCCTCCACAAAAAAGCCACCCTCTTACAAATAAAACTATCGACGATCTTTATTTTGCGAATAAAGATTGACTCTATCGACTGCAGAGAAAAAAAAACGTTTATTGATATAAAAGTAATACAAAACAACGGAGGCGAAAACCCGAGTGAAAAAAGGGGTACTCAGTTCGGGGTTGTCGCACGACTGCTTAAAATGCGGAGAAACATTTGTTATATACAGTAAATTCTCCACAAATGTCAGTCCGCAAGGAACCTAAACCTGACACTTGTAGAGTCTCAGGGACTACGTTTTCGAGCCTCGCGCCCGCCTTTGTAGTTTGCCGAACGTAGACAAGGACAGCGAATAAAAGATAAGCATGAAACGTCAGTTGAGGCAAACAAGCGATTTAAATACCAACTTTTTTAATTTTACGTTTTTTTATCCCGAAATTTTTCTTAACATAT
>NW_017100195.1:1836825-1851889 GCF_001263275.1 Habropoda laboriosa | reverse complement strand
TTTCATCAGAAAAATCTCACCAACATGTTAAAAAAAATTTCAGATGAAAGAAAGTAAAATTAACGAAATTATATTTTTCTATTATGAATTGTCGAACAGTGAAATCTCGTAAAAGAAACCGAGTGGTGACTGACAGCGAGCGAGATAACATAGGCGCAGAAATGACGCAGCCTAGGCGTGGGACCATCTATACTGACACTTGTAGAATTCAAACTGACTGACACTTGTAGAGAATTTACTGTACTTGGATCGGAACCACGGTCAGCGGACCCATGGCTTTTATGGCCCGGCCTGGGCCTACGTTAAGGAGAGAAAAATTCAAAATATAATCTATTCTCAATAAAAACCGATAAACTAGAACTTGGACCGTCCAATTAAAACTTGTGGTCACCGTTCCTTTGTCTCGCTTAAAAAAAAACTGCAAAATCCCAGACATCATCCTATAAATACGTATTCTCTGAACAAACAAATGTCTATGCGAACGACTAACCACGAATCAACCACCTTCCCCTCTCGACACACCTACGAACTTTCATGAAAATCATATCACGCCACATCCTCTCGTTAGTCCACCGAATTGGAAACAATTCGTGCGATCGCTGTATACACATAAACCGCTTAACATCCAGTAAACCACGGAGATTCGAGCGTTCGTTACTACCCTTTCGGCGTGTGATCTTGGGACATCGATTCTTGCCAGCCGGTGCAAAGGCCGCCGGCGCAGTTTAGCTCGTAAAATATTTCGGAAGCACCCGATTGGAGGACGCTCCCTTCACCACACCGTTGCTTTCTTTCCTTTCCCTCCCTTATAAAGCGCTCGATTTCACCCCTCCCCCGCCCGTCTCTGCCGATGTGTTTCCCTCTGCGCGTCTCGTCTGTTCGCGTAAGCCCTTGTGCAAGGGTTCACGGAAGAAATCCACCGGCGAGACGGCTACGCTGAGGACGACAAACTCTCGAGCGTAGGGTGCAAGCAGCGGGAGGAGTGAGGGACGAGAGAGAGGAACCACGTCGACACCGGGAGGGAAAAGGGCGAAGGAGGCGAGCTGCAGAGGCTTTGCTCCAGAGAAAGACGCCTGGAGAAGGAGGGTCGAAATGGAGAGAGGCCCTTTCGTGGCTCTAGGAAAACGTTGAGAGGCGAGCGAAGAGGGAGCGAGAACAGCGGCTAGAGGTGAAAGAGACACGGTAGGAGTATACGAGAGACGTTCAACGACGGAATGAGAAAGAGACGCTGGAGGAAGTGGAGAAGGGTGGTAAATGGAAGAGGACAGAGGGAGAGTGGAGCGACAGAAAATCTTTGCGAAATTTCGCCATAGAGCAAAGGGAAGCATTAAGCGAGTCAAAGGAGGACAGGTCAGAGACAGAGGAAACAACTGTAAGAGAGAGTAAAGTAGATGGATCGTGAGAAATGGACGGCGAAGGAGGAAGTTGAAGAGAGAGAGAGAGAGAGAGGTGGCTACTCGAATTGATTGAGAGAAAAGGTAAGAGGCTGGTGCGGCGGTGTCGCCGGAGAGGACGAAGCGGGGATGTCAATCGATAGTGGTAGTAGCATGCGTCTAAAGCCACCCTCGCTCGCTGTTCCTGCTACTACGGTTACTACTGTCGCCGTTATTGTTAGAAACAGTTAATCTGCAAAGTTGCTGGATGTTGTTGCGCCGTTACGTTGTCGTACAGTTTAAAACTTTTCGAATTTAGATCATGCCCGCGCCGTGGACAGGGTCAGCCATGGTTTCGGGACAAACGACCGAAACGTGATTGCGCTGTCTATAATTAGACCCAGAACGAACTTGGCCCATGGGAGAAAAAAAATAAAGAAAAAACGCTGGGAACTTCCTTTCGAAAGTCTTCCGTTCTTTCTCGAGTCGAACGGACGCCATATATCGAAGTCTGTATGACGATTATTTTCATGGTACGAGCGCTGTTTCAGATGTTTCAAGTTCATAAATTTTCAAACGAGTTACTCCTGACGCAGTGGTACAGTTTTTGTTTACAAATTAAAACCCTTTAAACCTTCTTTGAGGGACTGCAACGACGTTCTACGTTTCAAAGGAAGAATTACTCTATTCTCGGTGACTTTAATTTAAGTCTCGCTCTCTTTGTCAGCTCTGCGAGCTTTGTCTTCTTGTTAATAAAGTATGAACAGGTCAGGAAGATTGCTGGGAAACGTTTTTCCAGCAAAACATCTTGTCCACGTAGACAGACACTTTTTGCAGTGTCCTT
Source organism: Habropoda laboriosa (assembly GCF_001263275.1). Lineage (NCBI taxonomy): Eukaryota > Metazoa > Arthropoda > Insecta > Hymenoptera > Apidae > Habropoda > Habropoda laboriosa. Next base: position 1,849,672 of record NW_017100195.1, on the reverse strand, counting down.
ATTTATTAGGTCTTTTAACGTTGCAGCTGTAATTACGAAATTTTTCCGTGAACAAATAGCCGTAGCAAAATGATCGCTTTAACTGCAACAATTCCTACGCTTGTTGATACTAAATTAAAATGTGATCTTTCAAAAGGAAACAAAAGTACTTGTGGTAATTATCTCGAAGTTTTCAACATTATAAAAGATAAAATACAGCTGCGTGGTGTAAATATTAGGTCATCCCATAAGTTCGTGCCGAATTTAAAAATTCAGATCGATGTTTCCAACGAACCTTTACATTTGACAAAAAAAAAAACGTAAACGCCTTCTCGTTCCACAACTTTTTTCTATTTTTTTAGTAATACCATTATGTCGTCGCTGTAGTATTTCCTTGAATTTTCCTTAAATTATTTTTCGTTCTCGGCACGAACTTATGGAACGACCTAATAATTTTCGTCGTTACTGTCGATCTATCGCTACTAAAAATTACAAACTTTCAGATAGCCTACGAATATTTCCCACTGATTATTTTAACAATGGCACAAAGTAACTATTTTTTTTTTAATACCACTGACAATTCTAACTAAAAGCATACCATGGTGAAACGTCGATGTCTTCTGCTGTCGCAAATTAAAAATAGTACTGCAACGTCTGTCGTATTCTTAGATAACCACCCATGTTCAAGGCTGGAAGAATGTTTCGTAGGAGTTTGAAATTTTTTCGTTCTTTTTTTTTTTGTGGTAAAAGCAAGTTACTTTTATGGAGCAATTAGAACCAATTATAAATATAACATTCGATGCAGAATGACTGAATCTTTATCCAGTAAGCTAATTTGTTTTTAGCAAATACTATACTTTTCAAATGTTAACGAGGCTTCTATTATCATAACGTCTACAATGATTCATTGTTCTATTGTTCGGTCTATAAATTCTACTCTTAGACTTTTATGTCCCTCTAGAATTATTTTGCACGAGCGAAATTAGTATTCTAGACATTGCTACTATTTCTTCCTTAAGTGATTATATTAACTTCTTGATAAAAAAAAAAGTATGAAGAAAGGGGTGCATATTATCACTCCTCAATTGAGTAACACAACTTCCTCATCTAAATCAATTGACACCCAACTGTCTGAGAGATCCTTAAGTACCTACATTACACAGGTCAATTTCGAGAATGGAAGAATAGCTTAAAATTTCACCTGCCACGATCTTTGCTCATAAAACAACCTAATAACAGTTGATTAGCGAAAAATACGCGAAACAATAATTACAGTTATTTATATTATTAAGTCACATGTCCCTCCATTTTTGAAATATTTTCACATCGCACAAAATAATATACTAACTGCACTGGTTTCGCTCAAATTATGTATTAATATTGCAAATATCAAAAAGTGATTAGACGAGGAATCGTGCACACGTTTTTTCAATTTCGCCCAAAAAGAAAAAAAAAAACAACACTAAAGTACAGTATTCTATTACTGAAAATTATTTAGCCACAAAATTGCTCTAATTTCTCACACCTCCTTTCAAATTTCATTTCAATTCTACGAATCATCCTGTATACTACAATCTCGCATGATATTAAATAACGATCGAAATAAATCACAGGTCCCAATCAGCCCCCAATAATTCGCGTCGAATGGTTGTATCTACGCATGCATTGTAATTGACACCGTTTATTTCTCCAGGCGATTCGCGAAACCTCAAATCAGATCCGCAGTCTCTTAATGGCTCTCGACCTCGGTCTCCTAAGAATATAAGAATACCACTTATCGCGGGGCAGAAAAAAGGAAGAAAAGAAGAACAATAGAGAAGTTGTATATGCGGGGGCTCCGGTCTCCTCTAATCGCTAAACTAGCACTTGTAGCAAAGCTCCTTCTAACGAGCACAGTGGTCCCTCTATAACGAAGACGAATATCCGACATCGCATTCGTCTCGTCGGTGGCCACTGCACCAAGATTTCTTGAAATAAAATAAATGGAACTTCCGTTGTGCACGCTGGAACGCCGAGAAATGAAATGTGACCCTCGACGAAGCGCAATAGGGATCAGTGTTTCTTTGTGTCGGGCAATGCTGCGAAAAAGCGTGGCCACTAAAACTGTGCCGTGAAAAAGAATAATCGAGTTTTATGATTTTTCACTAGGGACAGTCGAGTGGCGTTTTAACACGGTTTACGTGTCCCCAGTTTTCATTTAAATGTAACGAATCGCAAGTTTTTACAAGTATGCAGTGCAGAGAAAAAAATACCCGTTTATTTTTGTAACGGATACAGATAATTATGTATAAACTATACGAAATGTTATTCGTTTGTTCACATTTTCCAGTTTTGGAGAATCTTGAAAGATATCCCGATAGATAGCAATCTATGAAATACCGTCGACTCTAAGTTTCTCCAAATTGATACGTTGAAAAAATTAAAAAAAAGATTATACTACCCAGACATATGTATAGCATGATTTAGGCTAATCTTAAATTTTTTAAAAAGTAGCCTGTTGTAAATTTCAGTATTATTAAAAAAGAATCTGGAAGCAATCATTTTGACTATTTTAATAGTATTAAGGTTAAATAAATTTTAGAGATAACGAATAAAATACCATAGACTCTAAGTTTCTCCAAATTGACACGTTGAAAAAATTAAAAAAAAGATTATACTACCCAGACATATGTATAGCATGATTTAGGCTAATCTTAAATTTTTTAAAACTAGTCTGTTGTAAATTTCAGTATTATTAAAAAAAATCTGAAAGCAATCATTTTAATAGTCTTCAGGTTAAATAAATTTCAGAGATCACGAATAAAATACCATAGACTCTAAGTTTCTCCAAATTGACACGTTGAAAAAATTAAAAAAAAGATTATACTACCCAGACATATGTATAGCATGATTTAGGCTAATCTTAAATTTTTTAAAACTAGTCTGTTGTAAATTTCAGTATTATTAAAAAAGAATCTGGAAGCAATCATTTTGACTATTTTAATAGTATTAAGGTTAAATAAATTTTAGAGATAACGAATAAAATACCATCGACTCTAAGTTTCCCTAGATTGGCACATTGCAACAAAAAAAAAAAAGGGAATGCACTACCGAAACATACTGTATGATTTAGGATAACCCTCGTACCGCGCAGGGCGTTCCGATCCCTTTCATTTTATACTTCGTCAGCGTGTGGTAAGTGATAGAAAGATGATGTTCCCCCTGTACGGCTTGGAAACAAAACGCAAAAAGATCGCTGGGCGTAACCAGACGGGGTAACGCTGAGTCACGGGCAAGAGATTTATGGGATTTTACACGCTTCTCAGGAAAACGATTTCCACGTGAATCGTTTCATTGACCCTTTTGCCGGTTTCATTCGACGAGATTTGCGAGTTCAGCTGCAGCACTGGCACTTTTCATTTAAATAGATTGTCCTGAGCGCGCGCGATCGATTATTAAACTAATCGGTAATTAATCAAAGACTTCGTTGAACTCCTGTCAGGTTGAAATACGGTGCCACAGTTTTTGCTGCCCTTTCCCCCCCGAACTCTGTCGAACGGTATGATTTGAAACATTTTTCGATCTTCAGCTTCGTGACTTGGAACGCTGTGTCAAATGTTGATTAGACGAACGAAGGAAGAAAAATAACGAGAATTATTTTAAGGTGGATCAAGATGCCTTGAAGACGCAAGTCTATGGAAGTTGGAATAATAGGCTGGAATTGTTTAATCAGAAGAGTAACGTCAGTGAAGGTGCCACAATATTTTTAAAGAACATTTCAAAATTTTCTCTAGAATAACAATAAATCATTATCATGAAATGTAACCTTTTACTATGAGAATCTCAAAATCACAATGGAACGAGAGAGTTCACAGTTAAAAATTAGAAAAACTGTCCTAAGATGAATAAGGAATCGACAGGAATACCTTGAAGATGCAGTCTACGGGAATTGGAATAATAGGCTGGAATTGTTGAGTGAGAAAAACAACATCAGTGAACCTGCCACAATATTTCTAAAAAACATTTCAAAATTTTCGCTATAATAACAATAAATCTAAACACCTAACCTTAAAATTGTATAAAAAGCCTGTGCCAATGGTAATATCAAGTAAAAATATAAAACTCCTATTTACTGGGTGAATATTTCAAAAAATATCCTAACTCAATCTAACCTAACCACAAACATTTCTATTTCATTGACCGAAAAACAAATTAACACCGGTCAAATAAATAAAATTATACCGACCACAATATTCATTTTCACCGACTATTTACTTCAAAAAAATACGGACGAAATAGATAGAAGGTGACAAAAGTAAAACCGCGCTAATTTGGTTTCCGCGATCGATATCCTTCGTCAACTATTAATCAAAAACGTCACAAGAATAGTTCAAATCTCGTGTCACCGTGTAAATATCGATCCATATATTCTCTCGCCGAAGACAAATCAAGTTCTGCAAAAGAAACTTCCGCAAGAAACGAAATTCTCAACCAGACCGTTTGCGATTCCATGCACACAATCGCAAATCGTTACGAAATACCTTGGAGCAACACCAGAGATTACAGACGTTCCAATGTCGTCTTAATTCCAACGATGCACAGTTAAGTCTTATCGAAGCCACGACGGCCATCGAGGGTTAATCGATTAATTAATACCCGTAATTTGCCCAAATCTGTCGTGCGTATTATCTGACGCGTATGTGTGCAGGCCGTTTGTTTAAAACATAGCCGGAGTATACAGTACTTGAGGGATTTCCGGTGGCGGCGAGCGAAGGGAGCACCAGTCCCGTAGAAATTTCTCGAGCACCGTCAGGTTATAAAACTCCTCTGATCCACTTTGCCTCGTATCTGCCGCGATATCGCCAGGAATAAGAATCTTACGGCTAAGTGGATCGAGCGAATCCGGCGGTAACGCGCTTACGCGACGTATTCCTGGGAAATTAGTGCCAGAGCTGGTTACACCATAAATGAAATTTCACGTTAGCCGCAACGTAAGCGAAGTCCACGCAGCAAGCTCGCGTTTCGTTAACACATTCGCTACTAACCGAAAAGCGAAAAGGGGACTTCTGTGCGCCACACATTTGTAGTTTCAGTCAGGCACGCACAATGTGTTTCATCCGAGAGCACACAAATCGCAGTAAAAATTGCCTGACAGTCGTTAGATACCGCTCTAACACTGACACATTTCATATCCACCGCCTAGTAACCCCTAACAATGATCTTTTTACACAATTACTCGTACGCTTTACTGTTATTTATCAACCCTGAGTCATACTCTGTTATCTATCAACCCCGAGTCATGCTCATCAAGTCCCAAAACCGTTGGACCTTTCCGTACTCCCACTACCCCAAAATAAGACCTACGAATCTTAATAAAAGCAAGCAGTTACCGAACCGAACGTATCTAGAAACAAAGTGCTTTAGAACTTGTAACATTTGATAAGAATTCGTACTAGCAGACTATTACTTTTCAAGGACATTCCTCGCCACGCGTCGGCTGTACTTTTCGTTTAAGAAATGGACAAATTTCAAGAAAAGTTTCTAAATTTGTGAAAAATAGTTTCAGCACATCGGGTAAATTTTACCCTCGTCAACAATGATGCTCCCGGGAGCACGGAGCAAAAATTCGGGTGGCTGATATAACGTAGTACCTAATAGAAAATTTGGTGTCGTGCAAACACTCGAATAAGACGCATACGCGGGCCTGGCGAATGCGTGATTAAGTGCGTGAGGAACTCAAAGTGAGTGGTTGACAACGGGGGATGCGCGAAAGAGGGAGGAAGTGCGCGAGTGGAGGAAGATAGATCAGGAGGTGTGAAAGAGTAACGGTGGAAGCAATGAAGTAAAGAAGGAAGAATTTGGCTTTATCTCACCCTTGTGAATTTACGACGAGAGAATTTCCAACACTATTCGCTGCAACCTTGCGCATTACAGGCATAAATAAACAATACCCGAAATACTTGTCAATTGTAATTCTTCGTGCAGCGATCCAATTTTCCCAATGATATTTCACTCGATTTCCGCAAGAGAAACTTCCGACAGCAATCAAAGATCGTGCACGAATGACGCGCGTGGTCGTTGAAGTATGTCACCGCGACATTCTCGGTTTTTGCAACGTAAAGGAAATTAGTTATTTTAATAATTAACCTTCCTAGGCGGGGATCAAAGGAAAACAATATTGAAGCCCGGCCGTGTCCACGGCTTCATTGTGTCCGACGCCTTTTACGTCGTGTATTCGTCGTTGATTGCGTTCACATCCTGTTATTCTCCCGTTCAACCCTTTGAAGGGTCAGCTTTGAGACCGTGCAGAGTGAATATTTTGCACGCTAGATAAACTTCTGCATTTATTGACGCGGCCGATTAAGAAGAAAAATAACGAAGTTCACGCAACTACTCGCTCGTTTCTCTCTCTCTCTCTCTCTCTCTCTCTCTCTCTCTCTCTCTCTCTCTCTCTCTCTTTCTCTCTCTCTCTCTCTCTCTCTCTCTCTCTCTCTCTCTCTCTCTCTCTCTCTCTTCTTCCCTTCTGTCAACGGGGTGAGAAAGGTTAACGTACAGAGCCGCGTCGTAATTATTACTTCAGTCCGATGGTATTTAATAAGGCGCGAGCTGCTGTTCCCATATATCGCTTTCAAAATGTAAATTAACGCTGAAATTGAGTTTCAAGCGCGAAAAACTCTGATTATTGAGTTAATTAAACGCTCTATTAAGCCGAGCCACGACTCTCGCTGTTCAACGCGTTAATGAATGAAGTGACCGTCAGAGCACTTGCACGATGAATTAGGAAAAGTTTATTTTTAACTTTAATTCAACTTCATTCGAACCTAAGTATTCTATTTAATTTAGTATTTACCCGTAATAAACTTCTGCCGTCTTGTAAAAACTCGTGATACAGACGACTTAATTATCTTCTACAGCTATGGTGGCACGAGAACATTTTTACACGCAATTTAAATGGGCGAATAAAATGGAAGAAATTTTTCTGATGGGTGAAAAGGCAAAATTTTATAGTTCAAAAATCATATTACTATGCATGTTTAAGAAATATATACATTCATGTGAAGAAACATAGGCATCCTTGAAAAAAAAACAGTTTTCTCCATCTTATTCACACCTTGAAGTTATTTAAATTACGTATGCAAATTTTATCGTACCGCCACAGCTAGAGAAGATAATTATAACAAAATTTTCTTTTAATCTGATAGGTTGAAAATATACAAAAGATCTTCTCCATAATACTCATATCATACTGCCTTCCTCGTGTAAATACCACGAACATGTGCAATTTGATAAATTATAGAATTTCACTATAATGTAAAATGTAATCAGATAATTCAATACACCAAAATTTCTGCAAATACTAGTTTTCACTCTAGCAATTAATCTTCAGTATAAAATCATTTTTCACTGTCTTCTCCTCCTTCACTCACACTCAGCCCACTTCTCTCCTCCCAAATACAAAATTTCCTCGTTCATGCTACCGGCGTAAGAGGAACGATATATTCCTAGGTAATTAAAATTGTGCAGTGCACGTGAACAGCATTTAACAATTATACCAGCAGGCTCGGAATTGTTATTATTACACATCCGAACTAACGGGGGATGAATCAATACGTTCAATTAACACAGTGGCAATCGGTTTCAATAAGATTCCACTTGCATTATCATCGAGCGTACACCTGCATACATCATTGCCTACTGAACACTAACAATCCACTCTTATTTATCCACCTCAATTAAATTATCCGTCTCATATTTCCGCGTCGAAGCACCTACACGATTGCCCCATCAACGGTCGAATTAAAATTCTTCGGTCAACCTGGCGGGATACGATTAGGATTCGCAGAAAGAAAGAAAAAAGAAGTCTGGATCGCGTGCAACCTAGTTATAAAATCCTTCCGGGAGAATCTCGCGAAACCTGAGAAACGCTTTTTCACCCGACGAAAAAAGGGTGGAAGCGCGACGACTCTGCCGCGCAGTCGATACTTTCCCCACCTGGCGGGCCGTCGTTTATCGTTCATTTCCACGGACCGACCCTTCGCGGAAGGGTTAAAAAAAAAAGCGTTAATTACCCCAGGGACGAGGCGACGATCTTTCGCGGGAGCACGTACGCGCAAAATGAGGGCTCGCGCGCGAACTACGGACGGAACAAAAGGGCGGGATCTCCTTGTAATGGGCGAGCTCTCTTCACCCAAGGTGAAGGACTGGTAAACGAGGCGGCTTTCAGGAGCCCGAGGACCGGCGACCCCTTACGCTCCATCGACGCCATATGGCGTAACCAACTTTATAATGCCCCCGCACGACGCGGACATGTAAAACTGTTCGCTGCGTGAAGCCCGGTGGTGCACGTGAATGCACGCTGGGACCAACCTCAAAGGTCCCATTGGAATGTCGCTCGCCGCTATTCGTTTCTTGCCAGCGTTTCCGCCTGGCGTCCAACTTTATGTCAACATTTATTTCGCTTCTTTTTGGTCTTGCGGAAGTTTATATTTCAATTTTACCAGGATTTGGGTTGAGTCGTTGACAGTGTAAGATAATTACGAATTAGAGTGAATAAAGTTCATATTTTACGCGTGTCTTTTTAACTTTTTGTTACTGAGAAATACGGACATTTTCGAGATGAGTGCCGTGTACGCCACACGTTTCGAGGCAGTCTTCTTGTGTTATCACCCAAAAGGGCGAAAAATGAGTGTTAAAAATGCAGAAAAATATATGCATTAATCTCGTGAATTCGTTAATAAGTAGATACAACGATATAAAGGAACTGAATGTGTCGATGACCTCCCTGATCGAGATTGGTACTACGAAAAGGGAAGATAAAGTGATCTTCCGGCTATTTTCAAGGAATCCAACATTTTGCTTGCGTAAAGGGCAAGCTTTTTTGGTAAAAAGGGCATAAATGTAGGGATTTTGACATTAAAAGGTCGCTTGACAGAAAATAATGTTTGATGGAGCAGTACATTATCGAAACCGTTGCTTTCAAGGAAGCACGACGAAGGTCGGCTGGCGTGGGCACACGAAAAAGTTGATCGCGATTGGAGTGGTGTATTCAGCGATGAAGCATCTTTTTCGGTTTGAAGTATCAGATGTGCCTGGTCTGTTTATGAAAATCCAATTGTCCAAAGACGCGTTAAACATCCATTCGAGAAACATGGAGGTCTCTATCACTCTCATGTACCAAGAAATTGGTCGAAAGTATACCTAGACGTTGTCAGGCAATAATCGCTAATGGTGGAGATTGGACACGCTGTTAATTAAGCGCGTATTAGTTTATTAGACGTAGTTTCGATGTATATAAAATTTTTTACAGAAAGAACTAATTTTCACAGAGATATCGCGTCCACGCTCTTGTGGAACAGACTGTACGTCGTGTGTGATTATTTTCAAAACCCTATGTCACAGTTCTGATAATAACGTCTCGCCCTTTCTAACTCTCTTCCTGAAAGTCTCTCACGAGTTAAACTGGTCGTTACTTAACGCACTGCTCGAGTCTCGCTCGGGATAAACTGTCGAAGGGTTGATGTCTCATATTATTATAAATGAAAGAGGGAAAAAGGGGTTTATGGAAATTTGGATGTTTGAGCATGTATAGCGGTCCTGTCAGGGTGGATTCAGACTGCAATTCATTTAGTGTGCACGCGCTGGTACATAACGTGGGTTGAAATATTTTCTTAAAAGTGTGACTGAGTATGTACTAAGAAATGACGGTGTATGTGTTTACAATGATTTTTAGAGTTAAATGAGTGAAATTATGCGAAGGAAACCCCTACAGGGTGTATCAGCTAAAGACTAGAACATGAAATATGTTCGAAATTATAGACTACACCGAAAAATGTTTCAGACAAAAGTTGAACGAAGTCGAGGAGGACATAACTTGATGTGAGTAGTTTTTTCCCTAGATCTTTTTAATGGAACATTTCATTTTAAATTTGAGATATTTTTTAATGCACTAATCGCTTATAAGTAATTTAGTTTATATTTCAAGTGTTTCAAGTCTACTCTACTTAGCCTGTTCCTTTGTTTGTTAAATAAATTTGCAATGCAACTGCTTTTACTTTTATTTGACGAAACTGTAGAGATAAATTGAAAGTAAGGAAGAAATAATTTTGGCTGTCAAGCTAATATTGGCAGGTACATAATTAATATCTGCGTATTAAAAAAATAGAAAGTCGAGGATTTTAGACATTTTCGTATTTGCAGCAAAATAACAAACCACGTAATGTTATAATAGGATATTTCAAACGAGTATAAACATTTCGATCTTTATATCACAAGAGGTAAAATGTTATAAAAACCTGCCAATATTCCCCCTTACATTACTGATAACGATTTCAATAGACACAAACGGTTAAAATCATTCTCCCATTACTCGAGAGAGATATTTCACGATAAAAATCGGCTCTCTATATGGAGCATCTGTTTTAACGGTCTTTCAACGAAGACAATAATTTCCGCCTGATAGTCTATCTAGGTTGGACGTGAACCAACGTTAACACATTATTATGAAACCGTTCCTCTTCTTTCGCCGAGACACGTGAATGCGCGCTGGTCGTTCCAGAAGAGCGGAAAAACTCGAGGCTGAACGAGTTGTTTAGAGTTATTCAAGCTATTCCCCGTGTATTTTAGGCGGGGAATTTATTTATACCGGGTTCGTCGCACCGCAACGTTTGTAAATAGATGTAGCTTATTTGTAGCCTCAGTTGGGACTCGCGATAGCCCACGATAACAGCTATTAGGGGTGGTAATTACTATGAAGGATTGTGCCCTGGTACACGGACGAAACGTGGCGGTGATAACGTTGGTCAAATTGCAAAGTTACATTCGACCGCAGAAATTTCTTTCAAACCACTCGAAATCGTTATCATTTCATTACGAAAGAATTCCTACTATAATCGCCACGATCCCCTCTCGATATCTTTCCAAAAACCTTTTCATTCGTTACCAAAACACACTTATCAGCCCACTCAATCAGTTCCCACTTGCAGCTTCCCCCAGATCAATACCGAAACCCAGAATCGTCAACGGAGACTCGTCGAAAAAGAGAAACACGGTTCTCTCACGTTCGTTTTACGGCGTTCCCCGCTGACCCGCATCGGGAGAAACGATTGGCTTACGGAAGATTTCGGTTCGAGGTATATAGTCTCTATGCAACGTCAACCATGGGTGCACAGCTGCTGCAGGATTGAATCATCGTCGCCTAGAATAATCCTACGCTATTCCCTATTTGCAAAATTGCAGCTCCCGCGTGCGTAACTGTTCCCACTTCGACTTCTCGGCTCATTGTATTCCACCCTTCGACGACACCCCTGGCCATTGTTACGAATTGCACGCACCGACAGCCTGTCTGGAGAATTTCCCCCCTACTCGTGATCCTATCCACCCTTCGGCACATTATTGATTCGTGTTGCGGACGCGTACCCTAATTACTATGAATGCCTGGCCATCGCGGCGGCGACCGGCAACGAGGATTTTATTTTCTCGGTTCAAGGTCGCGGTGAAATATCGAACCAGACGCTAGATAACATATGGGCAGCCCCTGTGAAGTTTGTCTTCAATCTTCACGTCAAATTGCTACGTCGTTCGTTATATTACAAAATTTTTCTCGGTTCAAGGTCGCGGTGAAATATCGAACCAGACGCTAGATAACATATGGGCAGCCCCAGTGAAGTTTGTCTTCAATCTTCACGTCAAATTGCTACGTCGTTCATTATATTACAAAATTTATTGTTCCGTCGCGCAGGTACAGAACGCGTGGGGTCTTCGTTGACCGGGTTTATGGCACGCTCGCACGAGAAGACGCTTCGTAGCTCCGCGAAAAAGTAAGTCATTTCTTACAGAACAATGCCTTTAGAATTTTCACTTTTCCGCGTCCTCGATACCCGAAGACTTGTCATAAACCAGGTATTACTGAAGAGTCAATCCACACGCGTGTATAACGGCACTCTCGGCCGAGGGTTGACCTGGCGGGAATTTCCGACGCGTCACCGAAGGACAGCGAAGATTCCACGCACCCGCAGGTAGGGTCCCACTCCTTCCAAGGAAAAGCGCGCTAAGGGCGCAATGGAAGGGTGAATCGAGCGAGAGATTCAGAAAAGGTTCCATCGAGCGAACACCACTAGATCTCCAACCGTTCGAGGAGACACAACACATTCGAAAGATTCTCTCGTGTGAACAAGATACTCTCTCCAGCCGTTCAAGTACAATTCGAGTCTTTGAAACAAAGTCGTCAATCGTTTCGTGACGTACTCTACGTTTGCTACGTTCCGAGCAAAACAATTTTGAACTAGTTACCCAAGATTAATTTGGCGGGTAACAGTCGTGAGCGCGAACATTTTGAATAATCAAAGGAGAACGCGACGCGATATTTATGTAGAGCTTTATACCGAAGCATTGCATTATAGATAAACGAAACACGAAGTAGCAACTTGTTTTAACCCTTTACAATCGTGACAGAGAGCAGATCTATGGGCCTCCGTGAATTTGTTCACCATAGTGAAATAGAGAATGCGTTGAATATTTAAATGAAATCGCATAGGTTATTTCTACGTTAGTTTGAGAAAGTTTCAAAGAAGATCCGATTTGCTACCTTTGCTGTAGCAAAATCACCTCCGAGTGCAAAGGGTTCGTTTATTTTATTTGATAATTTGGTCCGACCCTTGACTCGGAGACAGAATGGTTCATCTAGCCTAAGCTAGACGATCGTAGGACGAGAGCATGAACGCCCGGATGAACGAGGATCGAGGGAATGGTTGTGACAATGCTGGTCCCTTTATCGATCTTTGATGGAAACGGCCACGTGACGAGTTGTGGCTTTGATACGGACAATGGGGGTGAAATGTGAAATATTTTAGGAAGAACTGTAGATACGTGAAATGTTGTAAAATGTTTTTAC
>NW_017100195.1:1835689-1836797 GCF_001263275.1 Habropoda laboriosa | reverse complement strand
GTTATGTCAAGCTTTTTCGTTTCTTGTTTGGACTCGTTGTTCTTGAGGAATTATTTACTATAAATGTAAGGAAACATTGTAAATAAATAGTTATTAATTAATTGTTGGTATTATTTGAATAGAAAGTCAGTAGATATTTCAGAAATTATAAGATTTATAAGTTACACTGATTAACTTACACAAGTGTATATACTTATCAATGAATCCATTTGGTGTATTCCTTGATATTGTGTAATTTTACAAATAATATTGCATTATATCATGATAAATATTAATATCGTGTTATTTTTTAATTAATATTTTAACAAAACTATGAAAATTTTTCAAAGTCCAAATATTATAATTACATAGCTTAATATCTTTCAACAAATCAAATTTCCTGAATTCTTTTCATAATTTCGTTTCACGATTTATTTATTTGAAAGCCTGTACGATTTTTCCTTTTCAACGACTTCCGTTATCTTCTGCTGTTTATCGGCACAAAAGTACGAACGGAAGCAACAGTTTGCAGCAATAATCTTCAAATTCAATTTCCTCGAAAATGAATCCTCTTCTAAAAAACCGTTCCTCTATATTTTCGATTTATTTCTTCACGTGGAATCATCCTTTTCGCAGTTTGTACGGAGCACTCCGCGTTTCACGTTACTTTGCCTCGAGAACAACGTATTATTTACTTCAGAGCAAAAGATTTCATTCTTGCAAACGGCATTTGTTTAAGTAAACGCAATTGAGAGGATCGTCTCAGAGTTTCCGGCCGAGTAAAAACGTAACGATCCGAAAGTTGCGGCTTCTTTATGTGCCACAGGATTTTATTCTACCCCTTCGCGATCGTGGAAGCCACTGAAGAAGCTATCAGATGATTGTATAAAAAGAAATTGGTTCTTGGGTGAACGGTAATGAGAGTTCTTCTAGTGGTAATCGTTTAGATGATTGTTATCGCCGATAGTATCGTAATTTCCTTTTAACATGAAGGAGATAGTTGCGGCCAATAAGGCTGTCACGGTTTTAATGAAAGAAAATCTATTTCTCTTCTTCGGTGCGCGTGAGCAAACTTGTACTTAACATTGTCTAACGAATATCGCTGTAAAAATATCTGGAAATTACAGCC
>NW_017100195.1:1812013-1835479 GCF_001263275.1 Habropoda laboriosa | reverse complement strand
TTAAAAAGTGATTCGGCTAACGCGATATGTATTTAGTATGACCACTGTTTTTACTCCCTCGACGTAAATGATGGTCGATAAAAGAAATACCTGTCAAATATTTTTTCGAGAATCATATCGTACGTAAATTTCATCTAAATTTCATGAGAACTGGTGAGAGACACTTGGAGATATTCCCTTGTGAGTTTATATTAAAAGTCAGGTACTACTTCAACCCTCCATTGGCAATCTGGGTCAATAATGACCCGAACTAACTTTCACTCTTGTATTTCTTCGAAAAGAATTTTTATTTTTAGCGAAGAAAGTTTGAAACATTTGTCTTAACGAACAATTGCATAACATAATAGACACTTTGATAAGTGTCCCAGAATTTTTTCGGACTCCTTTGAAGCATAGAACAGCGAGATAATTAGACCTATAGAGTGTTGGAAAATATGTTTGCCTATGGAGAGCTAATGAAAATGGTCCAATTCGCGTTTTTTTCCCTTTACAACCCGTTAAAACGAGTACACAGAAGCGTGTAGCAATAGTTATCTAGCAAATTCAAGAAAAAAAAAGTGAAACTAGACGCGTAAACTAGTGAATAAATTTAAACGAACGAGTTCTGTACATGATCAAATAACGTGTTCATCTGAGAAATTTTCACGATAGTGATTCTCGAGAGTACTCTAAAAATTGTGTACCCAGCTCTCTGCCTGCACTCTCAATACAGTGCACACTGATAAATTTGACTCTCGAGAGAAACTCGCGATAGTTTCACTCTCAAATGGACACGTACCCTAACGTGAATGCTGTTAGCCAAATCGTGAATGAAAATCCATGCACGTCTCTCCCTACAACAGCACACAATCTCCCAAAGACAGAAAGTTTATTCGGTTGACAACTATTGCTACACGCTTCTCTGTATTCATCTTAACCCTTTGGGTACGCACCCCTTGGGTAAGAAAATTACTGTAATAATAATAGTGATCATCATTGGTCGCGTACTCAATACTCAAAGGGTCAATATCGTATTTTTTGGGGTGTTTATGACATGGTAGAGTGCATTTCGTTTAAATTAAGAACGTTCAGTACCGAAAGGGTTAAGGATCTTCCAAAGAAAACAGAAAATACAAAGCAAACCATTGTCGTTGAAACAGCACCTGACTTTCTACCCTGCACTACTTCTCGCTTCCGAATCAAGATTTGCAGAAAACACTCTATCGTTTCGTCTTTCGAACCATCGTTGAAACAAGAGCGTGTCACTTCAATTTCATTACACTTTTCAATCACGTTGCCTTGCACATCCCCGAAACCGAAGATGACACACCCAGAGCGAGCGCTTTATCTCTTGCCGTTCCTTCTCACGAAGCAGATTAACATCGAGGAGGAAACCGTGGCAGGCGGCTTGAACTGGCAGTCGATGCATTGTTAAACAACTCGGAACAATCCTCCTTTAGCAAGACGTCGGGATAAGCGGGGACGTTGTTCCGTCTACCGGCTTCAAGACGACCTTACCCTTGCAAATTGAACCTCGCTACGGCTCAGGGAATTCCTTCGTCGAGGAATCGAAGTGCAGCCCATTAAGCCGAATGAGAAAGAAGGGGACCGTTGGGAAATTGTTTGTGAAAAACTCCAGGGAGGTAAACAAACGTAACCGTGGTTCGTTCCTTCGTTCGTTGCTCTGCTCTCGACGAGTACCGCCGTCAGTGACGTACACACCGCGACGTTAACAATAGCTGTTACGTGAGCTGCAGTCGTAACGGTTCGCGTAGTTTAACGTCCTCAACCTGGCAACGATAGATCCACGTGTCGTAATCTTGATCGACAATTAAAAACGACCACGTTGCGTCAGATTTACGTCTCTAATTGTTTTGGACGATCGCGGGGAGAACAAAGCACCGGCGAAACGAACCTCTCGATGCTTAATTTAGGGGCAATTAGCGAAGTTCGAGCGGGCTCGAGGCTTCCCTGGAGAAGGTGTGTGGGTTCTTTTGAGAAATGCTGCTGCAGTTTAGTTAGCACTGTGACAGGGCTTTATTTGCTGTTCTGCGAACACGCTGGTGCAGTTAATTGAGAAAATTCATGCATTTCTTCGGGGAAAATTGGATTAGAGATGATTGTTTCGCATTAGGGAATATTTGTGGAATTGTCGCACACTTTCAGTGTTTGTAGTTTTAATGTAATTGTAATATATTTGACCATTGCAAAACGAGTTTATTCGTGTCTTCATTTTTTGAAAAACTGCGCTTCGAGGTGCGAAGAAGTCTTCGAAAACGCTTTCTACTTCAGTTTCAGAAATTGCTTTCACATACAATTTGACACTCAACAGTAAAGCGAACGTGTTGTTTTTGGCTAACTTTGATCTTCAAATTGACGTATATTAAATGCTACCTAGTAGTGCATTTAAAAACCAATTTTCTCTACACTTTGTTTACTAAATTTAGCCTAAATTTTGTTTACTACATTTTCAAAATAAACACTTTCTACACTCTAACACTCGCACAGCCATGGGTCTTTTTAGACCCAGGAATTACTTTTCCTTCGTTCACGTTCTTCTTGCTCAGTTTTCGTCAGATTTATGTTTCAATGAAAATGAAAATTTTTCAGTAAAACGTCGTAATATCATAATATTTGCGTATCAATATTCAGATATACTATTACCGTGGGTCTAAAAAGACCCGATCTTTTCCATAACTTTTTACAGCAATAATAGTTTGAGTTTCAAGTGTGCATAATATATACAAACAAAAACATCCAAGGGAGGTTATGTATCTAGACGTCAAACTAGTTGAAAAAAAAAAATAACGAATGAAATTTATAGAACTCGGTCTCCTAACAACTGAAATGAATGTCACTTCGCTCGGAAAATTCAATAGCTGCCAGAAACATGGCGTTGAAGTGTATCGCAAGCAGCTCTGAAAATGCGTATAAATAACTTTCTTTTCTGTAACACAGTCCTTACGTTACATATAAACAATAATTAATTTAACGCGCAAACTTATTCAGAATTTCGCTTCAAAGGTAAAAATTCACGCGCAATGCACGAGCACAACACTCTCGTTCGAACAATGTCACACATATTTTCATAAAATAAGTGAACTTGCATCGTTTGATATTTAAATCTGCGAAAAAAAGTTGCACTGAAATTGCACGATCGCTCACGCAAAATTTGATGACAATTACTTCTGGCTTTCAGAAGGGAGACGGTCGTTTTCAACGACTTCGTATCTTCGAAAAGTATCGTATCGTAAGGACAATCATTAATTTATCAATGAGTGTCATTAACCGCAGAACAAACGACGAGAAGAAGAGGACAGAATAAACTGTGATGTCACAGCGAATCTAATTGCTTATTCATCTTCTAAGAGCAACAGTACGCGAATCATTGAACCTATGAGTCAGTCAACTTGTCTTCCGAGTTCATCGTATAAAGAATGCCGGTCGTGCATAACCACTTCATGCAAAATTCAGGTCGATCTGGACAAATACACCTGCTTCTTTTTACACTCTGTTCAAACATGACTTTTCGTAAGTGGAACTGAAGGTGTGTTCACGAAGGTGGAACACGATGTAACTAATTACGAACAGTTAACAATGCAAACGAAGCGAATTTAAACTTCCACTCCATATTCAGCGACAAATAAACCCACTTGATCATACGTCTTTACTTTCGATTAATTTCACGTTTGCGCTTCCGCTGATTTCATTGCGCCAACTTCGTCATGAATAAAGATATTATGTTTTAGATTGTGTTTCATTTTTCTGGCGACTTTTCATAACGTGATTACAGATTTATCGTTATCTATTGAATTTTACCGCGTTACTGAAAAATATTTTCAATTCTTTGCGATATTCAAATCTGTTCGGAAAGGAAATATAGCCAAAGGCATCGATCACGCGTTGACAAAATTCTGTTCCTAACTATAATACATCAATGACGATAAACTGCAACGAAAATGCGATACTTAGACGCTTGTACAAAATTCAAAATTGAAATGGAATATTTCGGTCACTTAAAATTGACGAACGAATTAGAAAATGTTTAAACGTTGTCTTTCCTACAATTTAGTGCGAATACTTAGTAGACGGACGTCGTTTCTTGTTTAGGTTGGGGCAAATACCAAATTTTGATCGATCGTCAATTTTTATAGACAATAGTCAAGAAGAAGAAATTTGTCGCAATACACATGTATTGAATAATAAAAAAAATTCGTAATACAATTGTCTAGGACACTAATGTTGGTCTGCGAGATTCAACATTGGTGTCTTTTCGTTGGAAAATGAGCCAAGAGGAAGACCAGATAAAAATGATTGAAAACAATCCACGATGAAGAATATGAAATTTTACCACATCCTCCCCTATTCACTGGACTTTTCCCCAACAGACTACCACTTCTTCCTAAACAATTTTTTTTAGCAAATAAATGACTCCGCAACGAAGACGCTGTAAAAGTAGCATTCGAAGAACTTCTTCATTCAAATATTAATGATTTTCATAAATTTCCAAGAATTAAGCTAGTTAATCGTTGAGAAAAGTGTACAGAATCGTGTGGAAATTAGTTTGATTAACCCTGTTTATTTATTTATTTTTACGGGAAGATTTCCCATTAGATTACACAAGAATAGGTAAACACTACAGGCAATACGAGAAATACTAACGGACGCAAATTCAAAATAAGAAACTTACAAGACTCTGTCAATATGTGTCATGAAGGAGTAAAATCATTGAAAAAAATGTATATATTGTGCATGCCGGTTGGCAGTTTCACGAATTCGGTGCACAGAGTCCGTTTTCGAAAAGATTGACGAGTATCTTTGAGGGAAGAAAAGTTGACCAGGTCTAAGCGGTCTAATTGGTGTATAAAAATGTATTAATTGGAATAAATATGACCCTACACCAAAATGCTTTTCGTACGTAAATGAAATCACATTTTTTCGTCTCACTAGGTGTTATATTGTTTAAAATTATACGAATATATTATGACTAAAATAACAAACATCACGACAGAGTCGCGAGACACCTAAAAGTCGGGTCAATGGTGACCCGGCATCCGCTGTCCGAAATTTAAACATTAGTTTTCGAGGAAACATAATTTGTCTAAAGTTTCACTTAGAGAACGACATTTCATATGCACCAACCTAACAATGTCAACATCGGAATGACAAGAAATGCGCATTGGCGAGAAATCTAGGAGAATTAGAATTCGCAAGGTGGCTATCAGTTGAAAAGGAACTCGCTGCATCTTCTCGCGCGATCGAACGGCAACTTCGGGCCGACAGCTTGTCCAGGCAAACGAAATCATTTAAAAGCAGTGTCGTGCCGCAATTCGAAACGAGAAGCTTAAAAGGATTACTTATTAATTTACGTTGAATGCCGACAGCTCCATTAAACTATTAATTGCGACCGGGTAGAGATGAGTTTCCTTGTCGCGTTTCCGTTCAGCTCTAATTACTTCGGGATAAACAACGAAATATTTCAACGAGACTCGCAAGGCCCCGGCAATCATAAATTCGCTAGCGAAACAAAGGCGAAAAGCAGACCAGCACGCAGCTAACACTCGCTGTGCTCGCAATTATTTTCAAGCTTTCGGGGTTTCGCTCGCACGAAGATCCGCTCCGCTAAATCATCGTGAGCAAAAAATTCGCAAGAATAAATTAAAGCCTCCAAGACGGCTTTGCAAATCCTAACTCGCGATAAAAAGAAACGTGCGAAACATTTTTGAACATTTTGTAGCTAACGCTGTAGAGAGACTTTCGAAACATCGTCCAGCTGAAGTTGCGAACTGTATTGTAGAATTTTGTACAATTGTGTCAATAAAATCAGGAGGCTTGAATTAGTTGGGAATTTCATTGGAAACGAACAGAGATATCACAGAAATTCTTTTACATTTGTGGTACTATGGTACGCACCACCTATTGTATACCGAATGATTCGTTCAATTTGGCCAGTTCAAATGTTGTTAGGTTTTCTGTAGAAACGGTTTATGGCACGATCGACCGGGAACGGTTATTTTTGAGTTGAGAATTTTCGTTTGTTGCTTGCACGAGTCTAATCACATCCTGCGAGGGTCACTAGAATTGCTTTGCTAGATTTTTAGCAATTTGTGTCCCTCGCGCTCAATAGCCTACGAACATACCATAAACCACGAATTTCCGAACGGCACATCTGTATGTAACGGCCCGCTTGCCGATTAGTCACCCGGAGGAAATTCCAAATTTTTGGGACCTTCCGCCCACCCCTCGCGACCGTCTCCCACCCTTCCAAGGTGACAAAGCGCTAAGGGCGCACTGGAAGGGAGGTGAAGATGATACTAGACACGCTGATTGGCAAATGCAATTGTTCACCATTAACCAATCAGCGTGTCCCAACAAAAATCCCTCTCACGGACGTCGGAGAGTGAGTCGTCGAACCACCACGAACAAGGAGAACCAAGGAGCAACCAGTTCAATCTACAAGTCCCAATCATATTGGGTGGTCCTTCGAATCATTATCCAGACGGCACAACATCGTGCAAGGCTCGAAAGTTCATCGCCACAACCACGGGCATTAACAAATATTCTTTGTTACCTTCGATAGTACGAAAAAGTGTCAGGAAAATGGAAAAGTTTCTATTGTCCAAAAATTGGAGAAATTGATTAATAATAGTAGTATCGTGTAACCAGGAACAAAGTCGCAATTATAAAACAGATGACAAGCACAGTGTTTCTACATTTACGTTTATTGTCAATCTACTTGTAAAAGTACAGTATAAAACCTGCACAAAAGCAGACAGAATTTGTATTTAACATTACCCTCTACGTCAATTCATTCTCGAGATGTAACCCCAAGTTTGGAGGGTGACCCTATAAACATGAATATTATCAGCTGAAAAAAGTACCTGCCTAATGTTTCCGAATTCTCTAACTGTCTATCAGTTTTGTCAGTTAAAGAAGTCTCCATACACGTCGTTAGAATTTATTTAACGTTGCATAATTGTAACAGAGAAAGTAGTGAATGCATACGTTATTCTATTGGGAAACATAACATTTACCATTAATAAAGAGATATTTTTCATTATGGGAAAAATATTTCGAGTAACCTCCTTTCTGCTTGCTTATAAACAAGAAACTTGTGCTTGCCTTTGGAGCTTCGTTTGTAAACATTTTGCTGAATTCTTAGATATCTACTGTACGAAAATTTTGTTCGTCTCATTTCTGCTATATCATTGCTTTTTTCAGTTTAATTGTTAACAATTTTTCTTTGCACCAATAGTAAATATTGCTTATTCGCTATCTTCTCTACTTAAATTGTACAACGCTGAATAAACTCCAATCAGGTATAAGGAGACTTTTCCGACCGATTGTATATTAAAGGATAGAAATTTCTAACAAGATTCCAAATATCGATAATGCACCTTGCAAACCGATACCTTCATTGTTAAATACAAACGTTTGCATGTGTGTCCAAATAAAACCAATACGTACACTTTGCATAACGATCGATTAAACAATAAAAATGATAACTGTTTCGTCCGCGTAGCAATAGAAGGGTAAAACACGTGAAAAAAAGTACGGTCAAATATATCAATTTCCGGTCTAACTTCCCCTGCGTACCAGCGATGATTTATTTTATTCGACCGGAAATCGCGAAAATACTTGCCCGTTCGGTTAATACAAGGAGTAATTCGCGCGAGTAAACGTACTTAACTTCAGTCGCGTGGAAATCTCTATTTAATGCGCTCAGCAAAAGTTTCGGAATGCGAAATTTTGTTTTGCGTGCATCTATGATGGTATAATATCGCGTACCGTGGCGCACGAGGCTATCGTGGTTTTTGCAGGACAACGCCAATTCATGCATACGAGAAATCTTTCGTATATCTCGCGCGAGGCAGGATTCGCGATGACCGTAGAGCTCTACGGTTTAACGATAATTATGAGCGAAACACCTCCGTTGCATATTAACGCGCCGCGTTCTAATTGCAAGCGATAAGGACGTGATAATCAGATCAATTTTATCACCGCGGAAGGAAAAACAAATCGAACGAAACGAGCCACGTTTCGTTACTTTTGTCCATGGTTGCGAATAAGTATTGTCACATTCACGAGCAAAGTATTTCTGCGTGAAAACGTAATTGCGTTGTAAATATTAGGAGTGAAGTGTTATTCGAGGAAAGGTATCGAGAGCTGATTAATCTTCGTCCTGATTGGCTTTAATTCGTTCAATCGAAGCCAATTTTTCCCTGTATCGACGTTTTCAATTAGGATATGAAGTAACTTTGCGTAAGAATTTCAAACATTCAGAAATACACTGGGAATTATTTATACGTAACTAGCTTGTAAAAATTCATTACAATTACGTTGTAGTAATGCTGCATTAGTATTATAACGGAAGGTAAAATATTTTGCATTTGTTCGTAAGCAGCAGACTGGAACATTAGATGTCAAATACTGCAAGTGGCATGAATTGCAAATGTTCGTCTACGAATGTACGCGTCCTATTGCATACGTACATTCGTTATCATTTTTAGTCGTTATGTGGTTGAATAAAATATTTATTCGTGATGTGCAAATTGCTGTTACAGTGTTACACGTTCTATCAACAAATGTATACGTTTTAACGTTACTTTGAACGCTGTTTTATGTTAAAAATGTATACGCGATAAATATGAAACTGATTTAATCGTTCGTACATTAGGTAGGGAAAAGCAAATCTCTAAGACCTGTTTTATTTTACACAAACAATAAGCCAGAGGTGGGTGAAATTTAGAGAAAAAATATTTGAAATACTATTTTAAATAATAGATACTACACCGTTCATATAAAATGCTACTTTATGCTATTTTAAAGAAAAAGTGAGATTTCGGCAAAGAAAATATTTGCATTCTAATAACCTCGGACATAAAATGGAATACCTTAATTTTGTATTTCAAATTCGTAAAATATTTCTCGACAATGGAAATCAATTGAGAAGGGAAATCATAATACAGTAATATCTCCACAAGTGTCAGTCCGCAAGGAACCTAAGCCTGACACTTGTAGAGTCAGGGACTACGTTTTCGAGCCTCGCGCCCGCCTTTGTAGTTTGCCGAACGTACATAAGGACAACGAATAAAAGATAAGGATGAAACGTGAGTCGAGGCAACCAAGCGATTTAAATACCAACTTTTTTAATTTTACGTCCTTTTATCCCAACATTTTTCTTAACATATTGAAGAGATTTTTCTGATGAAAATGACATAAAACACGACATAATTTGAACAACATTTACTTATTAACACGTTAACTGTCACGCCAGATACTTCACTGTATTGAGATAAAACAGACGCCCTGTATTACATTACGTAGAGTCGGCCTACCGTTTGACTGCCAGTTGGAGAATTGGCCTGCCGTTTGACTGACACTTGTAGAATCGGCCCTACAACTTTTTCTTTTTTTTTTTACGTGAAGGTAGGCCGACATTAAATTAATTACTCAATAAATATTAAAGAAATTATAAGAAATTATATTTTTCTATTACGAATTGTCGAGCCGTGAAATCTCGTAAAAGAAACCGAGTGGTGTAGCGTTACACGTTTTTGACTGACTGCGAGCGAGATAACATAAGCGCAGCAATGACGCAGACCTAGGCGTAGGACCATCTATGCTGACACTTGTAGAGACATTACTGTATGTGGCAAGGTAAATTTATTTTTAACTCCCTAACTACCTTCGTTGCTAAAAATTTGCATCGTCTAGGCTACTCGCTTAATTACGAATGAACTGAAGGTAAATTAAAATGAATAAAACATTTCAAAAATAAATCCCCGCCATTGTTCAATATACCTCAAAGAAAATGCTATTTTAAAAACTCGTCCCAACAAATAGGTAAACTATTTCATTTATCCTTTGAAATAACATTTCACCCAACTCTGTAACATTCACCGTTCTATTCTAATCGACACTGCAGTAACATTCAAATCCCATCTAACCCAAATGAAACATCGCAATCTTGATGAAATTAAAAAGCAAGGCTAATTTATTCCACAAATAGGTGGAAAAATCGTTTCTCCCAAGGCAAGAAAGAAATAGTTGGAAGTGAAGTCGCGTACTGCACGTGCAGAAACAACAAGGAGCCTTAATTGGAGAAGTTCAGGTGCGAAGAGCACCAGGATTGGGGACACGGAGGAACGCCCATTTCCAGTAAGGCTGCTCGAAGTTCGCGCGATGATTCCAAGACGTCACGGTGATATCCTCCTAGCCCTCCACGCGGAGGGCAACTAGACACCGTGTACACTGAAAAGGGTTCTCCATGGCTCGTTTACAACGCGACAAGACAGATAGGGTGGAGGAGGACGGTTCGCGGGACTAAATGTAAATTTCGTTCTTGATTCTCGGCAAATTGCAGCACAGACGACCAACACGACGAAGATAACTGGTGTCGTGGACGGGGACACGGACAAATGCCAGACAGCTAGTAAATCTTTTATGAAATCACCGTGAAACCATCGCGCTCTACCCCATCGTGCTCGCTGCTCCATGGTTGCGCAGACATGCTGCGCCACGACGAACCACCCTCGCGAAGAACTTGAACTTCCCTCGGGAGAGGGTAAGAAAGTAAATTTACCCCCCTTCCCTCCTCCTCTGCTACCACCCCCCGAACCGTTCTCCTCACGCCGCATTTCTCGCGCTGCTCCGACGAAACGCTGCGAAATGGCGGTTTCACGCCACCTTTGATGTCTGATGGCTAGCCTCCTGTGTCGTTTCTGCAGTCCTCGAATAAGCGAGATACTTTCGAACCCTGCAGCAGGTATTTTACCTTCGGCGAGCCGCGGAAGAGGGAATTTTATGGTACTCTGTGACATGAGAAAGGGTGATCCAACAGCGAGATTCTGGAATTCGCGGAATTTTATAGAAAATTAAGATTTCCGTTCGTCGAAAGTTCGAGGGAGTCGAAGCAGAAACACTGGTTAACATAGTTTGCTACCTAACCACGTTCCTTTCTATTTCTGCGTTAAATGCGACATGTGACCGACGATACATCATCTCCCAGGCGAACACACCTACCCCAAATCAAACTTTCACCACTCGAAGCAATCAATACCTACAAATATCTGCACTTGGAACACGAGTACGATCTTGCTCCACCGTATTCTCCTACATTTACTTCACACGAGAGGCACGGTGTGTCAATCAGTCGTCCATTGAAGGCGAACGGTTTCCAGTTCTTAGGTGGCACACACGAGACAGAAACACACAATGCACGACGAACGTTTTCCACTCGATCTGAACTGCACCGTTCGAGTGCACGAGAATCGCGGTTCGGTTCGACGACACCGCCGAGGGTTAATCGTACAACTCCACCTTGCCGAGACTTTGAAGTCTCTCGGATTAGAACAGCTTTAACGTCGCCTAGGAATTTTCGCTGCTGATACGGGATCGAGATTTGCGGTTAAACGCGATGGTCGAGGTGCGACAACCGGTGAACTTCAACCCGAATAGCCGCCTTAGAAAAGCTGACCGCACGCAAACGTTAAAGACTCTTTAACCGTAGGCAGGCTGAACAACGAAGGGAAGAGAGACTCGGGGTAGCATTCCACGCGGCTGTTCGCGCGCGCACGCGCGCCTGCCTCAAGCTCACGAGCGTGTACTGTATGTACTACGCCGATGTCAAATAGAGAACCTATTTCCACGAGACGTGGTCTAAGGTGAGAGGGTAACGTGCAGTGGAAAATTCTCGGTGAATTTTTTCAACACTCCTCTGTTTCGACGAATTTCGTGTCATTTGTGGAGTAGCGAAGTGCCTTTGGTGGTGACTGAGACTTCGAACGTTGCAAGCTTACGGTTTGGGAGTGTGTTGCAGCAAAATACTGAAACTTGAGATGTTTATCGAGCGAATAGGAAATTTATACTTGGGAGTATATATTTTTTTTATTACGTCGAGTGAAGTATGAAAATTTTTTAACAGAGAACCTACATACTTCCACGAGGTATAGTCTAAGATTCGAGGATGACATGCAATGAGTAATTCTCAATGATTTGTCGAACTCTCGTTAAGTCCCTTTTTTTGACGAATTTCGTGTCATTTGTGGAGTATCAAAGTGCCTTTCGATTATCACTGAGACTTTAAACATTGCAAGCTTATGGTCTGAGACTGTGTTGCAGTAAAATACTCACACTTGAGATGGTTTTCGAGTGAATAAGAAATTCACACTTGGAAGTATATATTTTCTACATTGGCTCGACTAAAATATGAAAATTTTCACAGAGATATTTACACTGTCGCTTAGAAGCGTCTAACAGAGAACCTACATACTTCCACGAGGTATAGTCTAAGATTCGAGGATGACATGCAATGAGTAATTCTCAATGATTTGTCGAACTCTCGTTAAGTCCCTTTTTTTGACGAATTTCGTGTCATTTGTGGAGTATCAAAGTGCCTTTCGATTATCACTGAGACTTTAAACATTGCAAGCTTATGGTCTGAGACTATGTTGCAGTAAAATACTCACACTTGAGATGGTTTTCGAGTGAATAAGAAATTCACACTTGGGAGTATATATTTTCTACATTGGCTCGACTAAAATATGAAAATTTTCACAGAGATATTTACACTATCGCTGAAAAAAGTAATCTCATCCGTTAAAAAATGAATTAGGCGAGAATGATAAGCTTCGCTGTGTAGAATTCGACGTGAAATTTTGAATTTGTTGAACGAAATTGGACATTCATTCGCTTTAAATTCACCAGCTGTAGCGTGTATAATGAATTAGCTGTTAAGAGTATGCGTTCTAAAAGTTTGGGAGAAAATAATGCTCGCAGTACACTTATATTTTTGTTTTCTAATTTCCAAAAGTTTTGCATCGAAGGAGATTTAGCGTACAGACAAGCTTCCCATAAAGGCATTTCTCTGTCGGCTTGTCAAAATTTCAACGGAGACACGCCGGAACCACAATCTACGAACCGTTCAGAAAACGTCCTTCCATGGACATTACTTCCGTCGTATTTTGGGACTGGCGGGCTTCCATGGATTGCAGCACGTTGCACGGCTTGGTCATTGGCCGTGTTTTGTCATCTGTTATCGCGAACATCGCGGCCGATTATTTCATTTCACTGGAACTCCTTTTTTCAAAATCCCCTCTATTTCTCAGCTTTACGAACGCCTTATCCAGTACACTTTTCAATTACTCTCCCACGAAAGAAAAGAAACGAGTAACATTCGTTATAAATTTCGACTCAAGAAGCAGCTAAAAAACAGATCCATTTGTAACAGCGAAACAGCTGTCGCGAATAATAAATCTCGTTCGATCGCAGAATTCGATATAACACTCCTATTCCTCGGAAGATCTCGCGATCTTTCGCACAGTTTAAAATCGATTGACATCCGCGCTCTCTTCGACGAGACAAACATTGACGTTATCTAAGAAAAATAATTCAGAACGCTACGACGATAGAATCGCCGACATGTGACGACTCAATAATTCATAACCACTCGCAAGATCCAATCTAACCCCCGGCGATCTCCTGCTTTCCATTTCCTCTTTTCATTAGTTAAGATGAACGCGATACCGTTCATTTTAACAGCACATCGCCACGGTAAAAGCTATGTGTGTGTGTGTGGAAACACAGTTATATTTCGCTATTGAACAGAGCAGGTTGGACACGCCTACGAGCTGGCCCTATTTCGATCAAAGATGCTCAGGCGGCATCAGAAATTTGCCAAGAGTCAGCGGAACGCTTTTCGAAATTCTTCGCGTTCCCCACGTTGTTGGATACCATGCTTCAGTAGCGTACCTACTCCACCAAGATTCCCCCTGTTTTTCCTTCGCGAGTACGTTCCAAGAACGTGATTTGCTTGCGCGAGGGACGTTTCATCGAGAAATCGTCGCACGAAGCATAAGTGTTCATCTGCGAGGAGGAGTTTCCTATTGGAGTGTGGTCGTCGTTGAAACGGTATAGAAGCTAGAGGGAATCGGCGCTTCGCGTTCAACGAGCCAGACGCGATTTCGAACGGCGGAAACCGCTGAAAAATCAAGCGCGTCCTCGTTCGCGAGCGGATCGATAAGCTGAAATTCGGCAAATCTTACATAATTGAACAGACGGGCGGGACGTTACGCGAACGATTCACGCGTGGTACCAGGAAACAACGAGATCCGCAGTGCGAGATTCGAGCACAGAAACGCGTACGATCGTTTAATTTCGTCTGGAGCGGAAAAGTCGGCAATTTACGCGGTCCCCTTCATATCGATCCGGTTGCTTTCCCGGAATTCACGAAACGTGCAAATCGTTCGATGGAAACGCGAGAAAGATAGATAAAAAGGGCAGACGGGGTGAGAAAGAGGGAGAGAGGGGTTGAAGGGAGCGAGAGAAAGAGAGAGAGAAAGCGAGAGTGGGAGAGAGAGAACGAGAGCGCGATCTCCCGTCCTGACTTCACGTGGCTTCTATTGATTTACTACGAGGCGCTGCTTTTGCGAAAGAACCGCAAAGTCTCGTAGTGAAAAGTTCGCCGGCGATCGATCCGCGCTGTCAGTCGGAATCTCCTCGTAGCCGTGTTGTCTCGTGTATAGTCACGCTAGCACTGCAACAGTCTGCTCCAACAGTTCAGTGACACGGTGCACTATACCACACACACACACAGCTTTAGCCTGGCTTCAGGGAATCGACACCGGCTGTTTCCGGAGCCAGGGAACACATCAGCGTAGCACACTTAACGCTTTTCAATCGCAACTTGGTCTCCTATTTCAATTCGACGACATACGATTCTCTAACAGTTTCTCTCTCGCACGCACACACGCATACGCACTTTGTCCCTTTCACGAATCGAAGAGAAAAAGGAGAAGAAGAAGGAGACAACAGACGCACACGAAGAAACGTTCGTTCTAGTTGTAGCAGTAGTATTATACGTCGTACGTCAATTCGTTCGAATACACCGAAAATGTACAATAACACTAGAAATACTAACAGCACTGCCCCCCCCCCCCCATCCTCTTGTTGTCGCGAAAATATCCGACGAAACAATTGCCCACGACGCCTAGACGTATATTTTGCAACATGGTGGCGTTTGTGTGTCCGAAGTGTGTCAGAAGTTCGCGTTAAGAACTCACCTGGCCATCGCGTAGAGGGGGGAAGAAAAGGGTGGCAAGCACCAAGGACAGAGCCCTAGCGAGAAAGACAGATCGGCGATGGCAGAGAGACGACGAGAGGAGAGGCGAAGGGGTGGAAAAATGAGCAGGTCGCAGGCCGCAGGGCGTACGGGCTACATCCGTACCTCCTTACTTCGGCAAAATCAATAACCTGTTTGGGGGTGTAGGAGAGAACCTAAGGAGAGAGGCCATAGCACGGCACCGCCGCACTAGGTACCGCCGAGTGTATGCCAGGTGTGTTGTAAAATACGTACGCGAATGTCCAGGTGCAAATGTCGGAAGGCGTCTCTCTTCCCCGGGACGCTCTCCCGTGAACGTCGCCGCGTACGTCGGTTAATAGGGAAGCGAGAGAGAAACCGGCACCACCCCTGAAATGTCCAAGCACCTGTGCTGGGAATCGTTGCTGGGGTATATTTTCACCACCGTTGACTGAGGCTGGAATGTCACCGAATCGTTTCGACTCGAACGACAGAAAAACGTACCACGAGATCACGTATATAGTTTCTTTTTTTGTTTGACACGACCGGCGTTACACTGTCTGTTGTATATCTCTCCCGTGGATTCCGATATCCGATACTTATTCAGCTCTGGCACGAGCTCACCGCACGCACCGGTATGAAAAAAAATCGACGTGGATTTCTCCCGAAATCTTTCCTCCGATAACTCAGAATCTTGCTACGATGACACTGTCAGCAGAGGTCTCCCCTTCTCGGAACCTTGTTTCCTGTTATCATTGCCCACCACCTCGCGGATAGAGAACGAACGTCCTCGCTCACAGTTCGCGATCTGAATTGCGCGGTCTTCTCTCCACCGGAAAGGAGAGAGAGCGAGAATTCACCACCCCGATTAACAGAGAGTGTCCGTTCGAACAGAACCAACAAAAAAAAAAAAACACAACCGAGTCGCTCTCCGGATACGACAGTAGAACGGACGACGGTACACCAGTCAGTCTCGCCGCACGACTCTCGATCGAAACGGATGCTCCCGTTTTTCACACGAGGAGAATTTTCTCGAGAAACAGATATAAGTGAACGCAGACACGCCAACGGCACGCGTTTCGAGCTGTCGCGGCTGTGGGGCGCGGACCACTACCTCGACGAGCCTCCCGGATCGTTGGATAAAACTCGGTGGGGCCGTTCCGGTCGGCGTGCGAACTCCCCACTCTCTCTTTCCCCCTTCCACGCTCGCTCGACCGACGTTCCACTCCCTCCCCACCACTCCTCAGCTCGCGCTTCTCTTTCGTCCCGTTCTTTCTCACAGACACCCCCACCTACGCTCTCCCTCCCTGCCGCTCAGACGCCGTGACCATCGCGCGCGTCGCGTCGCCGTCACCCCTGAAGGGTGCGCGAGCGCACCACCACCCGTGCCGTGCCGTGCGGTGCCGTGCTGTGCCGTGCGCGCCTCGGTCATGCACTTCGCGTGTGTCGTTAACGTTGACCGACCGCGTCACTCGAGCCAATGTGTGTGATTGGAGATTAGGCGATGCTGCGTCACGAGGCCCATCCGTTTCGGCAAAGAACCCGTCGTCCGCTTGACCCTGGCCCGTTACTATACACACGACGGCCCGGTCCGCGACGAATTATGGAAATATTTACGCGCCTGTACTCTACACACACGCTCGCGAACGCGTGCCGGAGATATCGATAGATTGAGGCATCCCTCTGGCTCGTCTCAACTCTTCTTTTACGTACGTTAGATCGGGATAGATTTACGCTTGTAACACGTGAAATATTGGCGCGGCGTGATAAGGTCGCCGAGGGGATGGAGATTGATGGTCGTGCGCCCGCGATCTTCTCTGGTTGCTATATGTACGACTGCTATCTACACTCCGTCGTTACGGAATTCGTATTTCGGTTTACGGGGGAAGCAATTTTTGCGGGAAGAGTCTGGTATGAGTTGGATGTTTATATTGGCCCTTTTAACGATATTAGCAGGCGCATTAGGTCCCATTGAAAATAGAATTTTTCAGTCTTGTTAGAGTTTTTGGTATTTTATTGATCGATGTGCACAGTCTGATTTTTTAATGTACGAGAACTTTTGTTTTGGAGGTGGTGTAAGTCCAATTTTGGGAGAAACGAGTTTACGTGTTTGGGACGGTGTGACCCACCGGTGGGTCATCGATGCTCTTTGAATGACCCATGGTGGGTCATTCAAAATGATGGTGAAAAAGATTGAATAGAGAACGTAATCGAACGGTGGATCGCTACATTTTCAAATTACATACTGGAAAATTAAATGTAAATAATAATACACAATTTGGTCATAAGAAACGCTGGAAGTAGGGAGCGTTTCGTGAATTTTGCTGCCGTTCTGAACGCTGTTATGGCTTCTGCGAAGCATGCATGTCTTGTTTTCATATTTAGAAAGAAGTTTAACTGCTAAATTGTCCTTTGACGAGTTCGTGAGGATACTGTAGTGTATTGACTTTATTATTGTAAATACGAAAAGAAGACTAAACTAGGCAACACATTTTTTCCAAAATTGGACTTATACCACTTAAAAAAAAATGCCTCAAATGTTATTGCATAAATGCTCTTTTTCAAAGTGGTATAAATTATTTGTAGCTAAAAAAAACTTGTTTTTCTTTAACAATATTAATAGTGATTGTCATATAATAAAATTTAACATGTTTAGAATTTTAGAAACATTAGACGAAATTATTAACGTTTGCCGATATTTTTTAATTAATTCAAACGCAAACTTTTGAATATCTCAATATAAAAATAAATGTACTTGCAAAAAAAACTTGTTAATATGATTAAACTTACGGCTATTATTTTAGAAAATAGTTAGAAATTTATATGATTACGTTGCAAATGTAATTTCTTTTTCAAATCTTTAACTACTCATTGAATATATATTTTCTTTACTTAAGATAATTCCCTTCATTTCAGATACAGCTCCACCATTTCCCTTGCCTTTAACGAACATAGTTAATTCTATTTTCGCATGTTAGGCAATTCTATGCTTTTAAATGTTACCAATACCAACTTTATTGCGCTCTCATTTCTCCAACATACTTTAATACCGGAGCACCTGATCAATATATCGGAACACACTTTGTTCGAGCCTTTACTTTTATAGTTTCACTCTGTTTCTCGTTTTTATTACACTTTTACAGTAATGGATTTTTACTTGTCACGTTATTTGTTAACTGGCGCACAAACTTGTGCAACTAAATACTTTGACAATTGTTGGAAAATTACTTTCTCTTAAAAAGTTGCCAACATATTGTTAATGTTGCCTCTGTGTACTGCTGTCGATACAATAACATTAAATATCGCAAATTTTGTGATGAACAATGGTAATTTTATAATATACCAAGTATAGAAGAAAAATAATTACCTGTTTACTAAATAAAAATTTGAATAATAGGCTAACAGATGTCAAAATTAGAAAATTTAACGCCAAATTATTTTAAATAGTATTTGATGCAGAAAGACATAATTTTGCTAATAAGTCTTGCAGTATTACAAGCTTGAAGATGATACCGAATACGGTCTTTCGGTGAAATGTAATTCATGAATTTCCATTTTAAATTTCCACTTTCCATTTGTATACACGTATGGTAAAACAAATGCCATAAATGGAGTAACTCGTAATAATATCGATATGTATAAAAGGATGACAAATAAGTTCTACCCTATTAGCAAATTCATGATACTGAGTGGTAAACTTCTCTCTGTTAATTCGTACAAAATTGATACGTTTCATTTGAATATGTATGAACAACTACATTATTCCACGATCGTTTTTCAGTGAACAGAAAATTAGTAGTTAAATTTATGCATTTCCAATTTTCAATTCTCTTCTAACTTACAATTTCGAGACTCTTTTTTTTCTTAATATTCAATTACACTTATTATTATAAAAATAATATAAAGAAAAAAGGCACTATATTTTACAGTGTAGAAAGTAATGTGAAATAAAGAAGTATTTCTAATTTTTTCATCTCGTTAATACGTATATTTAGTTGACGAAAGATTTTGTCGAATCGTCATTTAACATATTTTTAACCATATTTCCACGTGAACACACATGAAAGTTAAATCGAATATGGCCGGATCGAAAGTCAAATCCCAATTTTGTTCTAAATCAAATTCTAATCGAATTTGTTTCGAATTCTAATCGAAAGAAAAATTATAATTCCATGGAAGTCATTTTTCGAAGCAGTTATTCAGAAATAAAACAGGCTACAAAACGGGAAGCTCCAGGTTTATGTGTATGTATATACAACGGTGGCCTTATCCGAGTCGTGCTATGTGTTACATGATGGTACTCGGCTATGTGTAACTTGTACGATGGCTCTCTCCCCTTTTTTATCACTAGACACTGGGCATAAAATTTTTTACTATTATTTTATTACTTCTATATTTCAGCACTCATTCATGAACAATCTGATTTTTAGAAATGCATGAAAAACTGCAAACCAGTAGACGTCTCCATGAACAGAGAGGAACCGGAATGATGTATATTCTTCATATAGAGCCAAATAAATAAAGTACCATTTCGCAACAGAGAAGAGTTTCTTCGTGCTTTGATAAAAGAGAATAATTTTTTAAATAAATAAAGTACATTTCGTGACAGAGAAGAGTTTCTTTGTATTTTGATAACAGAGAATAATTTTTTTAAGGTATATATAAAATTAAACGAGCATTTAATACGATGCTAACATAATTTTAACTTGGACGAATTAAATCGATAAAATTTTGAAAATATTGATAAATTCGTGGGAATAGTTCCTTATGTAAAACACGTGTCTAGTGACTATAATATTGAACATATATATGTGCAACGTGCAAATCAGGAGCACATGTATCCACGTAAATCTTTATCCGGGATGAGACTTTATCAAAGCATTTCAAACACATTTAGGACGTTTCGGCATATTTTGATTTAGCCTGGAAAATATATGTACCAGGTGTGCCGCGAATACCTTTTTCCTCAAAGGACGAAAATGAATGTTAGTTCGAGGCGTACGGTTAATAGAGCGAGGATTCAAAGGAAAGCGATTAATATTTAGCACAGAATCGCGAACCGTTTCGTCGTTCCACAAATGATCATTTGTGCAAATAAATTTGCTTATTGGGTACTCGATCCTTGCGCAATTATGTATCCGTAAGTTATAATTTGATAACTTTTACTTGCAAAATTTCAAACTAACTTCTAACGAACTAATTTATTTGTAAAAGTAATACATTTTTAATAGTTAAATTCTCAATTTATTTAAAATAAAAGGTGGAACAGCAACCTTTAATAATACTTTTCCGAGTTTTTCTTAATGGTAAAAAGTGCCATTTTAAGCTTAACTAAGCACCGATTGCAACCCCGATTGACTGCCGAAGCAGAAACGTTTTCGTGCACGCGAGCAATTGTCTCGGATGTGAAGAAACTTGAAATCTTTATCAGGATGGTCAGATCGATACTGGCAGTTCATCTTTGCATCGAACAAATTGTCACGATGATATCGGCCAGATGTCTTGATGGACATTCGGATGCAAATATAATGCACACCGTGCATTTAAATGGAAACCGCTGCAACGGAATATTACAATCAATAACAAACGACGTTTAATTAGAGCAATTGAAAATGCTTACGTGTTCAACTGGAACCCAATTTCACGGAAATAAAATCTGCAGCTCTATACGCCTGGAATTAATTACTACATTGGAGAAAGTAGTTTGATACACGAACAATACACATTCTTCGTTACGATTCCGTGTTTTACCGTGGCCGTTAATATCACAACGAACCTCAATCTCTTGTTCATACTAAAACCTTCGTAATTTAATTCGATTATGTATACGTTACAAAAATAAGAAAAATAGTTACAACTACCGTAACAAGTTTGTGTACAATGATAACTGAAAGACGCATGTATAATTTTTCATGTAAAAATAATTTGTGAATTACAGATTACAGGTAAGACAAAACGAAGAATAGACAAAGTAGACAAGTTTAGAATCTACTTTGCTGACAAGATTGTCAGTTGTACCACAAACTCTGTCTTGGACTGAATTTTTAAATTTTTGGAGTTTGAAGTTTTATCAACCTAGGATTCCAAAATCAGTTTTGAGACATAGGTCTATCAACCTAGGATCCTAAAGTCAATTTTAAGACAAAGATGTATCAACCTAGGATCCTAAAATCAGTATTGAGACAAAGATGTATCAACCTAGGATCCTAAAATCAGTATTGAGACATAGATCTATTAACCCAGGATCCTAAAATCAGTTTCGAGATATTTTCAGAATGTAGGTTTTGCTCTAGGTCACTCCAGAATTCTGGAGCGAGTTAAGGATTTTAAATACGAACCAGCTCGAGATCAAAGGTTTCAATCATCTGAACAGTTTAGAATAGGGGCGGTTTATGACTGATATTCTGTACCTCGAGGCGGCCTATGGCCTTCACCTTCGACCCCAAGGCTGCTTTTAGGACCTTAGGTCGATCCAGGGTCGACAGATTATTTCAGGAATTTAGCTTCGACCATGTCTTCTAGATATGTGTAGTGTGACAAACACGTTTACTTGTATTCGCAGATTGCGTTTAAGCTTCTGATGTCGGTGACACCTCGCACTTAAATTCTGTGCGTTAAATGTCACTTGAAGTTCATATTATTACACATGGTTGAACGCGGATTAACGTCAACAATGACATACAGGGAACAAGCGTGCACTTACGGAAAGGAAAATATGGAAAAAGAAATGTCATACTACATACACAAAGTACATACAAAATATTTTCGTTCATTATTGAAACTGTCAAAATGAATTAGGTGGTACTTCGTAGATGAGACACTCCGTATATTTCTATGTATTTTTAATTAAATTTTGTTGATAAGATTCATCATCTTTCGTACAAATCTCAAGCGAAAACTTCAATATAATATCAAACCACGAAGCATCCTAAAATCCTACAATTTCCTAAATTCTCCGTTAACAGAAGTCTGCATTGCAGAGGAATTATCAAACGAGCTACAGACTAACGCAAAAGTATTCACAAACTTAAATCAAGAAGATAATTACGAATTTATTAAAGCGCAACCAAAAGGTGAATCGCTATAAGCAACGGTCGATAGAAAAGAAGAGAAAGGAGAAACAATTCTTTGTCTTACATTTCTGTCTGAGATAGAAGTACCGACATTCCGAGCTAGCCTACAAACACCGAAGAATTTCTCTGGCTGAACGACGGATCGACAGAAGTAGGTACATATTTTTCCTCGGGAACTTCTGATAATATTCAAAAGTTGCACACACAGCCAGCCCTTTATTTCGGCTTCCATTATTGACACTCGTTGCATGCGGAACGGAAAACGGAACACTGGCTGCAGCAGGCGGCGCACGCGGCGTGTTCACTCGTGCGAACAACTCAGCCCGTCTTCTTTCCCCTTTTTCCGGGATCGCCGCTGGTATTCTTCGCATTCAGCACCCCAGCAGGAGGAGCTATCGTCGTCGTCGTCGTCGCCGTGACGATTCCTATTGCAGCGATGCGGGCACCAGGTTTTCGAGTTGTTTCCCTAGTCGACTGGAGAACTGTCCGGCCAGTTGAATTAACGAGTTCACCGTTCGAGTTCAGGAATATAAAGCGCGAATGAAGGAACAGTGCTCTGAAATTCTAATCTTGGAATGCCATTTTCATACATTTTAATGGGAACGGAGTTGAAGAAAAAAGTGTAACGTAAGGGTAGTCTTTCGAACCTTAGGAAAGCATAGCAGAAAATAAACTGAAACTTGGCCTAACCTTAGTCGAAGATAAGCTCTTATAGATAGTCTCTTAAATCTTATTTTGTAAAGTCATCGTTTATATTTCAGCTTACTGATACATCGTTTCACCTTACGAAACACTTGAGTGACATGAATTTTGAAAAAAACGATTACAGTTCTATACAAAGCTTTCAGAAAAATTGTTGGAACTTGTATTGATTTTTAATAGATTATTTTGGCATTGTTTAATTTGATAGACTGTGCTTCCTGATGCATAATTTTGACAAAATTCTTGATCAAATTTTGAACAAAATTCTCAAAATGCACTGTTTCGACTAATTTTTTCGTTTATATTTTGGATGTCCAGAAACGTATTTTTATTTTACAGTTTCGTCTTATTTTTCACAAAAAGTCATCCTTTGCTTGGTGGTACGATTTCAATAAGATTTTTTTAACACGTAACGCAATATACAGTATATTCTCCACAAGTGTCAGGCCGCAAGGAAGCTAAACCTGACACACGTAGAGTTAGGGACTACGTTTTCGAGCCTCGTGCCCTTCTTTGTAGTTTGCCGAACGTAGCCAAGGACAGCGAATAAAAGATAAGCATGAAACGTGAGTCGAGGCAACCAAGCGATTTAAATACCAACTTTTTTAATTTTACGTTTTTTTATCCCGAAAT
>NW_017100195.1:1798829-1808943 GCF_001263275.1 Habropoda laboriosa | reverse complement strand
GAATTCGCGTTTTTTCTTTTGATTCTTTCAATTTTTCAATTGCATTACGCATTATTGCAATAATTTCTATCGTTACATTTGTATGTATTCAACGTTTGTTTGTTTTAGTGTCGTGAAATGAATTATATTACACATTTTCTCTATTCACACTGAATTTAAAGATTATAACGATTAAAAATCAAGTTGACCTGTGGTCATTTATCAAGAATAATCATAATAAAGCTGAAATTATTGTGTTAAATAATTTTTTTAATACGAATTAGGAATTTATTCAACGTTTGCTTGTTAGAATAGAACGATAAATTTAGTGTAAATATAGAAAACGTATAATATAATTTATTTCATGGTATTGTAACAAGCAAACGTTGAATAAATTCCTAATTCGTATTAAAAAAATTATTTAACACAATAATTTCAGCTTTATTATGATTATTCTTGATAAATGACCACAGGTCAACTTGATTTTTAATCGTTATAATCTTTAAATTCAGTGTGAATAGAGAAAATGTGTAATATAATTTATTTCATGGTATTGTAACAAGCAAACGTTGAATACATTTTTCATTCGTGTAAGAAGAATTATTTAACACGATAAATTTAGCTGTACTATGGTTATTTTTAATCTACGACCACAGGTCAACCTGATTTTTAATCCCTACGAAATTAATTTAACCACGAGTAAGTAACGAGAACGCTAAAACCTATGTTTCCATTGAAGAATATTGTAAAAACGTATAAATTGTTATATGCAATGTTATAACAAATTGTCGGAAGTATAAATTTTTAATAAAATTGTGAAAATTGATAAATTATACCGTGTTACGATATCGGAAATCTCCCGCGAAAATCTCCCGCGAAAATTTCCCGCCTGACCTAACCGACGATTTTGCTAATGACTTTGGGGAGAGGGTACCGCAGGTATATAAGGACCCGCCGATGTCCCGCGAAATCATTTACCCTTTATACTGGGCCCTAGACACTTCGCGGCGTATTTTGACCTGAAGGTTCTGAGATGTGAATAGAGTGGTCGGGGGCTACTAGCTAGTCTATGTCCACCCTGTACACACTCAGCCTTCTTGTAACACTTGTATACATTAGAATCAATTAGAATTTCTATTACTAATTATTAAACAAATTTTAACAATTACCGGCACTCGCTAGGCACGTAATATCAGACTTTAAATACTCGACTTCGAACTTCGGTTTAGTCATAATTCTATTAATGTTATAATAACGTATAATTTATTAATTTTCACAATTTTATTATTAATTTATACTTCCAAAAATTTGTTAAAACATTACATATTATTATTTATACATTTTTGCAAGTTTCTTTGACAAATAAGTACGTTTCAACGATCTTATTACTTTCTCGTTGTGAAATCAAGTTCGGAGGATTAAAAATCAGGTTGACCCTTGGTCGTAAATTTAAAATAGCCATAGTGAAGGTGAAATTATTATTTTAAATAAATGTTTCTATACGAATTAAGAATCTATTCAACGTTTGTTTGTTGCAATACCGTGAAATAAATTGTATTATATATTTTCTCAGTTTAGACTGAATTTAAAGTTCGTAAGGATTAGAAATCAGGTTGACCTGTGGTCGTAGATTAAAAATAGCCATAGTGAAGGTAAAATTATTACGTTAAATAATTGTTTTTATACGAATTAAATATTGATTCAACGTTTATTTGTTGCAATACCGTGAAATAAATTGTATTATATATTTTTTCTGTTTACACTAAATTTAAAGTTCTGTTTACATGTTATAACAATTAGAATGTAGACGTTTTGCCGTTTCACGGTTTTTCCTCTGTTAATTATGTGTTTATAAATCATTTCAAACTAAAGCAGCACCATGCCCACCCTTAATTAAACCGTCTCAGTAGTTTACCGTAATTAATAATCTATTTTCGGAATTTATACGAGAATTTTTGAATTTTAGTAAATACTAGAGTCAGTGTCCACCCTGTACACACTCAGCCTTCTTGTAACACTTGTATACATTAGAATCAATTAGAATTTCAATACAATAGACTGAATAACAATTCATTTTAACTAATACCTATTAGAAATTTTCCTTTTAAAACAAATATAAATCATTTTACCAATTACTGGTACTTGCTAGACATTTAATATCAGACTTTAAATATTCTCCTTTCGGTTCTTTTAAATACAATCAAATAATTTCTTCAATTATCGATACTGACTTGGAATACTCCGTTTCGAATAAAATATTTCGAAATTATTTTGAAGGTTTAGGGAAATAAACATTTGAATTTTAGTCATCGTTGTTCTTCAGACTTGTCGAATAGGATATTGAAATGACTTTGAGTGGTTGCTTTTTCGTTAGGGCATAACAATCAATATGTACTTTTCTTCCAGCAATTGAAATTAATTTTAAATTTTTCATATATTTTCTCTGATATTGAATTTATTTTATGACTTGCTATTTTGTTTACTAATAATTTACCATCCAAGGAATTTGCATGAATTGCATGTTAAGTAGTTAGTTGATTTATTATTGTATATTGTGAGCTGATTTGGAACGAGTGCACTATGCCCACCCTAAATTAAACCGTCTCAGTAGTTTACCGTAATTAATAATCTATTTTCGGAATTTATACGAGAATTTTTGAATTTTAGTAAATACTAGAGTCAGTGCATCGCGTATTGAAATAATAGCTTCATCCCTAGTTCGTTTATTATTGAATATTTTTACGCGTTTAACTTATGCTTCTCCCCAATTCTCGTCGCGTATTTTATTCAAATTTTCTTATATTCTAGAATCGAAAAAGATACGAATTCGCGTTTTTTCTTTTGATTCTTTCAATTTTTCAATTGCATTACGCATTATTGCAATAATTTCTATCGTTACATTTAATTCTAATTGTTTAGCAGCTTTTCTGCTGCTATCGACCCTACATTTTACTGACACTTGTGGAATCGACCCTACATTTTTTTTTTTTACGTGGAGCTAGGCCGACTCTGTGTGATAAACAATTGGCAACCAAACGGTGGCTCGCTAAAGCGATATATTATGAAATTAAATTAATCACTCAATAAGTATTAACATTAGATTGTTTCCTCGATATGGCCATGGTGGTTATCAGTGACTGGAGTGCCTCAAATGTTTAGAATAATTAAAATAAAATAAATGTTGTCAACTAAAAATTTGGAACATCATAGCTAGCCAGACATTATTTTAAATTGAAAAAAAAAAAGTTATAAAGCATAATACTATAATCCTATGCTTAAAATGTATTTTCTTGTGGCCGCCTGACAGCAACCTGTGAATCTGGCGTGACAGTGAACGTGTTAATAAGTAAATGTTGTTCAAATTATGTCGTGTTTTATGTCATTGTCATCAGAAAAATCTCAGCAACATGTTAAACTTAATTCCAGATGAAAAAAAGTAAAATTAAAGAAATGATATTTTTCTATTATGAATTGTCGAACCGTGAAATCTGGTAAAAGAAACCGAGTGGTGTAGCGTTACACGCTTGACTGATTGCGAGTGAGATAACATGGGCACAGCAGTGATGCAGAACTAGGCGTAGGACCATCTATACTGACACTTGTAGAATCCAAACTGACTGACAGCTGTATAGAATTTACTATATTACCATATTATTAGCGTTTGTGTACCTCTCTATAATTATTCAAAGCTCAAAGAAAGAATATCCTATTTTGTTTAATATCAGGCAATACCGGTTATTTTCACATAACGCTGACAATATTTGTAAAGGTACGTGTTAAATTAAGCGCAAAGAATGAATTTTAACAGAAATAATATTCGCTTTTATGTTCTCTCGTTTTTAGTGTCGGTCGATTAAAGGACAGTTTAACGTCAGTATTTATTCAACAAGATATTCTTTGGCTTTCATTCATAGCGTAAATATTGAAATTTCAACTTTTCAACGATGGTGCAGTGATAAACAGAGACAAGCTTAATAATTTGCTTTTTGCCAGTGACGTAAAAAACAAGGTGTGCACGGTAAAATCTTTCACGTTAAAACGTAAATTTGACTCTGGTAATATTTAAAATGTCCAAAAGTGGGAGGTTTGTATGCAGCTGCATTAAGAATGAAAGCAAAATGCCCTAAGTGCATCTTGCAAAATTGAACAGGAAAGTCTGCAAACACTTGTACTTTCGAGCCTTAAATCATTTCCTCTTCGTCGTAAAAGCGACTCTGGTCTAAGAGACATTTTTTTGAAGAATCTTGAACTTTAAAAGAGACACACGTGATATACGTATTGAACAAACAATACCGTATGCACAATGTTCCTCTTTCTTTCATGTTAAATATGTTAAGAATTTTAAAAGTATCGTAATTTGTTGTGTTTCGTTTTTTAATATAATACATTTATTTAAACTTTATTTGTACATTACTCTTATATTTACTTCCTCGATACACCACATTCTATAGTCAAGTTTATTAATCGTCCCTTGTAACAATTCACATTTTTAACTAGCAACTTCCGAACGTATCACATGGATAACCCAAACGTGCTGAAAGAAAAGGAACAAAGAGGGAAAAACCGCCAGTGTCTTTCACCAAAGCTTAATTTTGCCTCTGTTCGAATCAATGCATCCGAAAGCTCGAGCAAAGTGCTCTTCCAATTATGTTCCCGGTGGCAGGGTATAGTCGGTGGAAGCGATATAACGAGGTCGTGAAATCAGTGTTCGATTCTTCGATTGCAGTGTATTTAAAGAATGTGTCTGCGCGTTAATCGTTGACTGTTGCAAACTAATTTTCACCAACACAGGAAGGCGATACAGACTTAAGGGGGTATTTTTTCGATTCTTTTTGAGATTTTTTTACAAAGAACCTGTAAGACTTTTTGCGCACATATTTATTCATATTTTAGAAATATTAAGCATTTTTTTAAAGTGAAAATAATCGAAATTGACTGAATTATAAATTAGTTAGTAAGGTCCCGTTAGAAAGAAGTGTCCTACTGGCTAACACTATTCCGGCCATTCTACTTATCCGTAAGGAAGAAGCCAAAATGATTTTTGATTAAAAAGATTCTGGATAACTAGTTGATTTTAAATAAACGTTTTTTATTTCTACGCCTTGGCTATGGGCGTGGAGTCTCTGGTTCGATTATTCAAATTTTTCCTCGGATCCTACAAAATTGAAGATTTAAGGCCTTCACAGCCCGGAGCACAATTATTATGGAGGCTTTTGACGATTTTTGAATTAATAATTTATCGGTGTGTTTCACGAGCCCTAATGAAATGAACTGCAATGCCCACGAAACGTCGAAATACTTTTTCCACACGAACACAGCTTACATCCAAAAACCTCAATAAACCTACAAGATTGTTATGCAAAAATTTTAAATATCAATTCACAAATAGCACACAGCCTTGGGCGAGGCTACGTGAATCGGTGTTGCCGCTAAATGCTTCAATTTACGACCCCGCTGTATAGCTTCCACCAACTATACTCAAGGATGACAATTGCAAAGCCAGTTATTCCTTCGTGTCACTATGACGTGGGCCGAGTGTTCTACGCTGATTTTGGCTGGTTTAAGTCTCGGTATTCGCCTTGGATGAGAAAATCCACCCCAACGGTATCTGAATATTGCAACCTCATCCACTTCACATTGCCAGCTTACTCCGTCTGCGTGTAAAAGGGTTGTCCCTGGCTTTGAAGATCAAGAGCGTTTCAGCGTGCGCGCATGAGAAACACTGGTTATTACATGAGTGAAAAGAAGAAAGTCCGCGAGGGTCGAACACACGGGGTCGAAGAAAAAAATATTATTCAGGTCGAGTCTGCCGCGTTTTCTCCGCGAGAAGATGCACTCTAAAGTGAAGATTGAAATCTGGATCTCGGTAGACGCGGTAACTGTAATTATAGTAACACGAATCACACGAAATAATCACTTCACGGATGAAAGATTACGTTTTCTTTGCTTCATCGCGTGTAAAATATATCAGGTGTTTTTTCTTTTTATTTATATTTGCTAATTCGACGCTGTCGCGCCGCAATTCTTCGCGGTTGTCGTCAAGGACTTAATGACTTTAATCTAGTTGAAATGACTCTTGATTCAGTCTGGTTAATTGTGAGTTGACTCTCGGGCGGGCCCCTTGATTGTCGAATTGAACACTTCGTGATTATTTGACTCTCCGCCGAGTTCCTTAATACTAACCGTACCGGCACTTTATGCATCCTGTTCTTACCTATTCTCATCAAACGACAGGTCATATTTAGATCATATTTTTAGGAAGGAATACTTGTCAATTTAATATAGGAAACGCCGCAGAAGATATCCCTTAGACAACAATAAAAAGAAATTACTTAATATTATTAATATTCAAATTTAAAATCGGTCATTTGACCGGGCGTGGTACGGTTACTGTTAAACTGCAATAAAGATTGAATGCTAGACTTGCGGGTGAATCTGGACTCTACATAGAGTAAGTCTCTTGAATACTTCGTGATTTGAATGCTTGACTGGTGAATTGTCGTTACTATTCGTTCCTATTCCTTACTATGCGTTATTACTTGTTGTGTCTACGTTGTGCGTCTAAGTGTTAACGTACTAATTAGTCATTTGTGATTCGTCAGTCGTATGTGAGACGGAGTGGATGTCTGTTTCGTCATTCGTCACTGTAAGTCAAGAGGGGTAGTGATCTAAGGTTCCTTCTGGGTACCTCCATGGTAATCTTCATGGCTGGAAAGATTTGTCCGCCATTCTTCTGCGTATACCGAAGTCTGCTCGTCTCCTCCAGATTAAAGACAATACTCTCGTCATGGCGCTGATTACTCCAAGGGGAGCCTATGGTGAGCCGATGGACGTTCGGCACCTCGATTTAGCGGTCGAATGTAAGTAACACATATTGTACGATGCTCGACTCGTGAACGAGACTGTTTTCAGCTCGAACGCGGTTAGTATCGTTGCGCTCCCGATGTGTTAATCCCGGAAGGGCAAAATTCTAGTAGTTGGTGTGGTGATGGTGAAAAAGAGGTTTCTCTACGTAAGAATATTTTTTAACTCGTTTATTTGCGGTGATTGGTTGGACGTTGAAGGTGGTGGAAGAGAAGGACTCGAAAAATGAGAACGTGAGGGTGAAGGTGGTGTGTAAAAGTTGA
Organism: Habropoda laboriosa; assembly: GCF_001263275.1. Classification (NCBI taxonomy): domain Eukaryota; kingdom Metazoa; phylum Arthropoda; class Insecta; order Hymenoptera; family Apidae; genus Habropoda; species Habropoda laboriosa. The sequence continues at coordinate 1,801,837 of NW_017100195.1, read as the reverse complement.
AATAATTTGGGGAAAAGGGGAAAGGGATAGGAAACATGACCAGGATGCGACTTGAACTGCTTTATGATAGGGAAGGAATTTGTTAGGGGCTAGGAAGACAGCTGGAAAGGACTGTTTATTAGTTTATGATGTGTTACTGGCCGGTGGGCTGCGCGACCGGACACATATTATCGCGATAATTCGCCAAAACCGAGGCTTCGTTGCGACCACAACGCAAAAACAACTTTGTCGATGTTTATACGAAACGCGAATAAAAATTTGTTTAAACCTGTTATCCGTATTCCGAACGAATTTCCTTAATTCTCCCGCGAAATATAATATCTATACTCGTTGAAAAAAAAAAAAAAACGCGGTGTGCAAAGATAGGGGTAATCGTTTCGAGAATTCCGATAAAAGTTCGACGAGTGGTATTATACACAGGTGTGCATGGAGAGCTTCTTGTAAAACGATTCGACTGCGATCTAAATTGGTTTCGGCCGGTGAATTTTTGCGATAGCAGCTTTATCAATACCACATCCGTATCAACTTTCCTGAATATTTCTCCGCTGAGGGCGAAGTTGCTTCATGCAACAAATGAACTAGTCGGCGAATAATAGGCGTCGACCGCAATGGCTTTTGCAAAATCGGTCGGAGAGTGAAACATTGCATGTTTCCGTAGAAGCTGGCGGAATCGTGAAATTTGAAAGCACCCAAATGGCAGGCATTCTCTGTGAGTATATACGTAGATAACGTTGGTGATGTGTGTTAAAAATTGAATTAAACTAAACAATTAGGAATGATATCGAAACCTCTGTTTCATGAAAATTCATTTAATCCTGTTGAATTCAAATTCCATTGGAAAATAGAATCGAAATCTCCGAATAATTTCATTTATTTGTAACAGCGCAGCATTACACGCTATTTCTAATAACTCGTTGTTAAAATCATTTCTACGAGAGTAACAAACGACAGAGTTGTTGATTGAACGCAGTTAGATTTATCGAAATTCACAGTTAACAGAAATTTCCACGAAATTTTTCAATTCTTGTCCGTCGAATTTTTCAAACGAAGCAATTTTTGAATTACGTCGATTCAAGTACACATGAAAATTTGTTACGATTTTAATAACGTGTTCCACGCTTTAAAAAGGAGACAATGTAATACATTAATTACAACTTCACCTCTACCGTGTCATACATTTTTACTAATGTCACAACAGCTCTCCGCAATGCTGCAATAACTTCTCTCCGTGGGTTTCTCATTGTTTAGCTTAAATCTGCGAAGAAACACCGAATATTCGCGTTTGCGTGTGCGACGTGGCACGATAGACACGCAGATTTCTCGGAACAATGAAAATCAATTGGACTGAAATGTCAACGCTCCCGCGAATAGATTTTACGATGCGGATTTACCGAGTAAGTTTGCGCGCACGTGTAAGTGGCGTGTAAGAGTTCCACGATTTTGATTCGAATGTCAGGCCGTACGTTGTTGCTGTTTAATCCATATACACGTCAGACGTTTACCATGCTTGCGGAATCCTGCACGGGATCTCCGGAAACCGAATACATTTTCGAATCAGAAACAGACCGCCTCGACGATATCGCTCGATAACAACGTTTGTTCTGAATTTCGATGCAACACGATTTAAAATTACAATGACGAGGATTGTTTTATCAGCAATCTCGTTACGAATGCCACTACGCGGTAACAGATACAAATTTCATCTTAACATTTGCTATATTCTGATCTTTTTATTTAACCCCTTAAATATGATTTCTTTTCTGACTATGCATCTAAGCGTCAGCCATTTTCTACTTTAGTACTGCATCAGGTAACAAAAACCAATCTGTCACAAATTAATTACACTTCGTAATCCTCAGTCTTAGAAATTCAAACGAAAATTAGGATTACAATGAATTTTTCTTGCTAATATAACGATTTTTGTCACATCTTCATCAGAATCTCTGCCACGAGTTTGACACGTTGGCATATGTTAAAGGGTTAAACAATTTTCTAAAATTCCCTTTCCTTTCGCTGAATTCTTCCAGGGATAATTTGAAACAATTTTAACTTAAAAGAGAGAGAAGAGCGTTTAAATTTGCCGGTGTGGGAACACCGAGGCTTTAAATATTTCAAACAATAGTTCCTTTCACACTGTTGGTTAAAACTTGGGGATTGTTTGCACAGTTGTACCAATATAGAATGCTAATGTTTCTATCGATTTATAGCTTCTTATTAATGCTCCAGTAGTTAATTGCAATATATATACTTTCCATCAATTTCATTAGTAAGAAGTTCTTGTTAAAGGTTGCTACCCCTTTTCTCAAAGGAGGATGTTAAAGAAAGGCCAATTTTGGCATATGGCCGGAACGAAAAAGTTTTTACAGCATGATTCTACGCATCCTAAGGAACGAAAAATGTAATTGTCATTTTTCCCGGAAATGAAGGGAAAATTATGAAAAATGCGGTTCAATGTATAACCATACTTATAACTTATATTCCATTAGAAATTCATATTGAGTATTATTTACAAAGATTGTTGTACATTAGTGTTTAATAAAAACGAAAAATAATGAAAAATAATTAATGACAAATTAATCGAAACGAGGAATTCTTTGATGACACAATGCTTATATTCTAAGCAATCAGAAACCAATAGTTATTTATTCTCGAAGTGATAAAAGTTATAATAAACTATCGTAAATATAATAAATTAATCGTCATGACAGGGGTACAATAAAAAAGTAAGTCTCTAACAGAATTTGCATTTCTTAACTGTGTATCCGGTGATTTCATTTCTTCACTGATTTTTTTCCTGACCTTTTTTACTCGCACGAGAGTTCTGTCAAGAATACGAAACTGTTTTACTCTCAAAAGGACAGTGTAACGGTTTGAATTTAAAAGGGGCGCGTCTTTCTACCGTGATCGGCGTGCGTCCGCCGAGCGGCGTTGGGAGCGGCGACCGCGCATGCGTCGGGAATGGCGACCGCGCATGCGTCGAGCGAAAAAAAGTATGGCGTAGTGTATTG
>NW_017100195.1:1797671-1798467 GCF_001263275.1 Habropoda laboriosa | reverse complement strand
ACGACTCGTCCTCAGTCGGTGTTTACGAGGCTGTCGAACGAGTGCCTCGACGAACGACGAACGTCGCTTATACTGCGCAGTTATAGTCTTGTAGGGAATACAGTGCTCGCTGGAACAACGCGTTTTCGATTATACGCGGATATTTTTTAGAAAAATTTTTACGTTCATTTCGAATCAATTTACATATTTATCATATATTCACAATTTTCTCTGTTACGATATTCTACATCCTTTGGATTCCACAACACCGATTTTTCTTCAACGAAGAGTGATTAAATAGGTAATTTCATTTCTCGATCAATCTTTTTTTCTGACACTTTTTTACTCGCACGAGAGTATTCTCAAGAATGCGAAACTGATTCGTGTTTGCAAAACTATTGTCCGACAGCAATATGATTACGTATCCATTCGAGAGCAAGTCTCGACACGTTTACTCTCAGACAGTTGAGCTATGCTCTCGGACAGTCAATCTCAGGCGCAGTGTCCATTCGCGAAAAATACTCTCGAGAGCAACTCGCGATAGTTTTACTTTCAAAATGGCACCTAGCTTCGTGTTTAGTTCGATATAATACAGACAACGACTCTGGCTCGAGTTTCTTATTTTCGGCTCGAATTTCTTATGTTTTGCTCGAGTTTTTTATGTTTCCCTAGCAAAAAACATCGCGAGCCTCGCGCAATGTTTTGGCTTGAGGTTGACTAGGCCCAAGTTACATACTTGAGGGTCACTCACACGCCTAGAATTTTTCCTAGAATTACTTCGTGTAACAGGGAGCAGAAATCGGGCAGATCGTCACGC
>NW_017100195.1:1795039-1797553 GCF_001263275.1 Habropoda laboriosa | reverse complement strand
TGGATTTCGAATCAATTTACGTACTTAGCATATTCGTTCGTGTGAATTAAGTGCTGCTGCATACAAGAAGCTAGTGCACCGAATTCAAGTACACAACGAACAGCTCAGCTTGGGAGAAAAATCAAACGAGAAGCGTGTCTCTGCGAGCTACACAGCTACAGTTTCACGGTATGTGTATGCGTGTATGTTTAGACTGATATGTAAGATGATACTTTTTCCTCTAGCTTTCATAGTGGATACACAGTTAAGAAATGCAAATTCTGTTATAGTCTTACTTTCTTATTGTATCCCTGTCATGACAATTAATTTATTATATTTACGATAGTTTATTATAACTTTTATCACTTCGAGAATAAATAATTATTGGTTTCTGATTGCTTCGAATATAAGCATCGTGTCATCAAAGAATTCCTCGTTTCGAATAATTTGTCATTAATTATTTTTCATTATTTTTCGTTTTTATTAAACACCAATGTACAACAATCTTTGTAAATAATACTCAATATGAATTTCTATTGGAACATAAGTTATAAGTATGGTCATACATTGAACCGCATTTTTCATAACTTTCCCTTCATTTCCGGGAAAAATGACAATTACATTTTTCGTTCCTTAGGATGCGTAGAATCATGCTGTAAAAAATTTTTCGTTCCGGCCATATGCCAAAATTGGCCTTTCTATAACATCCTCCTTTCTAAATTAACGAAAAACTGCGTACGAGCGATTCCACGTGAAATCGCACAGAGTTGTGATCATAGTCGCCGATTTTTTTCAAGCTCTACAAAAATATTACGGTTGTTAATAATAAAGAAAATTTTAGCTTTAATATGAGACGAAGATCCTAAATTTTACACAAAGCCAAAACGTTACTGTTAAAGATACTACATTTCAGCTGATTTCCTCTAATTTTTCAAAACTTACATAAAATATTAACACAAAATGTAGGAGGTTAATGTCCGGATCGGGCCGATCATACGGTCAAGCTTGTTTTCGTTAAAACCCTCAGATACGAATAGGCGAAACGGTGGCCGTGGCCTTTCGACGTTCGTTGTTATTGAACAAGAGCGAGTGTTTTTGTGCGAATGCGAGGGATCGAGTTGCGAATGCGAGCAACTACGAGACGCGAAGACCTTATAAATAGGGAAAACAACAGCGAGAGGGGTCCATTTTTTTGCGAAGCGATAAAGCCAGTAAAGTTACCAATGTTGTTTATCCTAATTATACTTCATTAATCTCTAATCGCGTTTTGCATTCCGTTCCCTGCATAAAATTTCACACAGTTCACCTTTCTCGAAAGTGTCAATTAATCCTACGAATTCATAAAGATTGAACGACTCTTTACGACCGGAACTCCGTGTGATTTGACGTGGCACGAACAGCCTTCGGTTATCGCAACATATTACCGAAACTCGGGACATTCTCAGCACACGTTCGAATCAATATACACGTAATAAACTGTGCAATCAATCAGAACTATTTGGACGTGCATTTCGATACGTTTAAGAGAATCCGTGGGTCGTGGGAAAGTCATAGGTGCGGGCCGCAGAATGCAATTATACGAGAGGCCACATTCGGTCGATCGCGCCGCCTTGAAATTATTAATCACGAATTGCATTAGCGTCCAAGCAGTTTCACATTACATACCGAATTATCGGTTTTCATCTCAAACGGATTATCCCCGCGCCGCAATTATGTGAGATTCCGTGCAGCACTCTCGACGATGCTGAGAATTCTCTTACAGGACCCTGTTGGATTCCATTCCGACTCACATTCGGCTCGTATGTACTGGCAAACTCCCTGTTAAGTCTCTCCGGTGCTCATCGATTAATTAATAACTAACGGCTTGCACGGTCGTTTCCAGGCTGGAAAGGGTGTTCTTTTGTTCAAGTCGACAACTGAAAACCAGAGAAAAATATCATCCTGGCGAAGGATGCCGGGGGCAACGAGTGGTCAGGTCGGATGATATACGACACGTGAAAATGGAGAAATTGATGAATATCATAGCGGTGCATGGTGTGTGTCATAAATCGAAGACGACTGGTACTTCTGACGAGAAGTTGCGACAGTATGCGCTGTTCTGTTGCAATTTATACAAAGATTTATTCGCTCGCGTAACAATTCTTTCGTTCGTAACACTCTTTGCATTTATTCAAAATTCGAATTAACGAACGTACTTCTTCAAGTCCTGAATTAATAACGATTATTTTATCGAATTGACAAACATACACTACCGTGCATAAGTATTTGGCCACCCTATAAAACGGAATAACTTTTTTAAAATTGGGCCAAACGACTTGACTTTTTTTTTGAGAAGTTAGAAAGATTAGTTTACTAGATGACGTGTGCAAAAAATTTTGAAAAAATTACAGTTTGTGGGAATCGCGAAGAAAATTGTAAAGGTCACGTTTTACAACTTTTTTATCTGAGCTCGTAATGAAAATTTAAAAAATAAGTTTTGCAGATCTATGTCAGTTATACACACGCTGAAAATTTCATCGAAATCGGTGGATGGAG
>NW_017100195.1:1791243-1795006 GCF_001263275.1 Habropoda laboriosa | reverse complement strand
AGATCTGCAAAACTTATTTTTTAAATTTTCATTACGAGCTCAGATAAAAAAGTTGTAAAACGTGACCTTTACAATTTTCTTCGCGATTCCCACAAACTGTAATCTTTTCAAAATTTTTTGCACACGTCATCTAGTAAACTAATCTTTCTAACTTCTCAAAAAAAAAGTCAAGTCGTTTGGCCCAATTTTAAAAAAGTTATTCCGTTTTATAGGGTGGCCAAATACTTATGCACGGTAGTGTACTTCTTCGAGTTGCATACTTTTCGCATAACGGAAAGTGAACATTTTCTGGAAAAGAGTGGTATTATTGAGGATTTTGGTTTTTGACGACAAGACTGCAAGCTTATTTTTGCTAATCATTTTTCTAACTTACGATTAATATTTGACCCACTCAGAAGCCAAAGTGACCAACTCCGTCAAATTGAATTCTTTTTATTTACGCAGAGTTGAGCAGAACGCGTGTGCTTTGATACTAAAACTGGAAGAATTTCAATTGTTTCATTAGAACGTGTTTTAAGTGTTTCATAGAACACGCGTTATGTGTCAAATTACCGAGATTCCAGGAGGATTCGCTTAATCATTAATTTCAGAATTATTTGGTAGGAAAGCGATCACTTCTCGTGAAATTTTAACATACAGGGTTGAGCGGAAACATCTGACGGTTTTCGAAATGAAATAACGAGGCGTCATTTTGCACTAATAAATCTTTAATAGTGTACTAACAATTTACAAAGGAAGGAGATTCGTCTCGTAATAGAAAATTTGCTCTCGCGTATCTTTCAAATGGTCTTTGTTTGGTCTTCAAATGGTCTACGTGTTAAGGCGTATCCTGTAGCCGGATTTATGGCAGCGAGTCAAGTGGTCGCCGTCGCAGGCAAATATCGCTTTCTCAAAAACACCACAAGTGTTTATTGCGTTGCTTGCGACACTTAGTCCCTAGGACCAGCCCCTGCCATAAGTCCTGGAGTCTACGAACGGAAAATAGAAAAGTGGCCCACGACTTTTGCCAACGTCGATGGGCCACTTGACTTTAACAAAGCCTAGAAAAGCGGAGATTCCGCAGGATTCCCACGCATCCGTCCACAGTACACCTCATCCTAAGATAACGCGCTAAGGGCGAAATGGAGGGAGGTTGCGACGCACCGGAGTAAACTGATTGGTGATTTAGGAAAGGAAAAATCACCGATCAAGGTGTTTTGGGGAAAATAGAAGTCTTCGTCGAGGGAAACCGCAGAGACTCCAGCAGAAACACTTGGCCACTCGCAAGAGAAACACCTCTCACTTCGCAGTAGAATGTATATCTTGAATTAGTTGTAGAAAATAGAACATAAAATAAAAACTTAGCGTTTCAATCAAGAAACTGGTCCTTCGCAGCCTTAGAACATTAGTCGGCACACACGTGCAAAAATCGGCAACGCTTGAACGATCGAAAGATCAACCGCAAGCCCTAACACTACGCGACACCTTCCAAGTAACCCCTTGGAAAAAAATTCCGAAGGCGAGATATTAGAACAGGATGGCCAATTCACATCTTTCAAATCATGAAATGACGTGTCCTTCAAACAAATTACGCACAGCAGCCGTGCTCACACGTGCTGTGTGCGCTGTAGCCCCACGTGTGCAGTGTAACGGAGGCTTCTTGAAGGGAGATATAACTTTTAAGTAGAAATAAAAGCAATTTTTTGATAGCTGAGGTCAAGATCTGTCCAACGACCTAAATACTACGATCTTCACCTTCAATACAAAAAATTCATAAAAGTTGAGCAAATGATGCAAATAGTGTTCGTGATTTGCGAACTTCGCGACGCGATGCTTAATTCGACCGGTGCGCAAAGAATTCACGAACTGCTCTCGCGGCAAACTAATGGCACGAGTGCTGTTTAAATTTGTAGATGAGATTTGTGGTGGGTGAAAAAGAGATATATGTTTTACACGATAGACAAATACTGGCTGATTGGTGGTGACTGTTACTTTTTTATTTTTCGTGATGTCTCAAAGTTGGTGATAGAATCTCTGATAGAATGCCTCTTTTTCTGTGTGTGTTTGTGTTTTTATAAGTTCGGTGTGTACAGTGATTGGTGGTGTGAAATGTGTGAGAAGTGGTGGGAGTATCTGTTGATTGGTGTTTGGGGCGTGTGGTAGGGTTTGTCTGGTGGAGTCGAAGTGGGGAAATTGTTGCTAAAATAGTTATATTAGGGGATGGGAAAATCCTGAGGTCGGAAGGTGGTTTATGAGTGTAGTGCATGTGGTGTCCAGATGTAGGGTATTCGACTTTCGAAGGTAATAAAACAATTTGCTGATGGCGAGGAGAGAGACCAATTTACGGAAAATATATTATTTGTGAATATGGTAGGGCTCCATTGTTCGAGTCCTCGGTACGGTCGAACAAATAGTGAAATAACTATGACAGAAAGATTAAAGAAAGAGAATTTATTTTAACAAGTGCTCGTCAAGTTCATTTATTCATTCTCGTTCTATCGTCTCGTGTACATTTATTTAGTGCTGTAGCTGTGACGTAATAGTGCAATGTATAACCTGAACATGTATGAAAGCTTTATTGCAGTTACTTTTTAATAAAATCATTTTTACATTACGGTATCATCCTAGGCGGTCTACAAAAGAATCATTGTACATAAGAATGTACGAGCGAGCCGTTCTGTCTGCTACGAACCTGCTCGCAACAGATGTTCAAAATGATAACCATAAGCATCCGATGTAATCATGAAGGGAGCACGTTCGTGTCGCGTATGTTTTTCGACGTCACTCGTGTATGCCTGTTTTCTTTCTTGCATCTTCTCTCCTTTCCTTTCTTTTCACAAAAAGACACCGAGACACATTTCACTTTGATATTTATAGTTGTATTCTCTGACATATAGTTGAAATTAAAACAAAAATCGCCTCAACATGATGAGACGCGAGGTATAGTTGGTGGAAGCAATACAGCGTGGTCTCGAAGATTTGTCAGGCGTTGAAGTAATTTTCTTTTCGTCTCTATTGAAATACATTTGCAATCTCATTGTGTGTTGTTCTAACAATTCCAAGTTCATTTCAAATTCACTTTAATGCCTAACTAATTTTTACGCCATATTTCTTCCACCAACTGTACTTCACATGGCATCGTGTTGAAGCGGTTTTAATTAAACTACGTGTCAAAGAGTACCAGTAAACATATCAACGTGAACTGTGTCTTGGAGTGCTACGTTTGTTAGTGTAGTAATGGAAATTATTAAAAGGCGATCGATACGAAAGAATTGTAAGAATAACTTACTTCTCTTTGCAAAGTTTCAACTAAATAAAGAGAAGTTCCTACGAAGCAATATGAGAAGTAGTTTACAAGAAACAAATTGAGATTGAAAATTTCAAAATGTACATAAATAATGATTATTTACCCGTTCAAATTTGTAAACTTAAAATTGAAGCACGACATAAAATAAGAAAACAATCTCGAACTGTTTCAATCATATTCCCCAATTGCATTTGGGTGCAGCAAACCGGAAGACATACCCCTCTGTGTGCACCCCTTCATCAAAGCTACGTCAGCTATCCTAAACATCTACGTTTCCTGTTCACAGAGGGCTCTTCAATTAAGAAGATTGGCAAGCTCGGATAGGTGATTACATGTAAATTGATTTCCTAGGCGAACGTAGACATTAACTCCAACTAATCCATGGCGCGAACAATGCTCGCGCAAACATCGTCTCTTACCGAGTGGATAAATTCTCCGAGTTGTTAGTTAATCAACGTTAATTGCTTAGTCACACTC
>NW_017100195.1:1784394-1791184 GCF_001263275.1 Habropoda laboriosa | reverse complement strand
GTATAAATACCTATATACAGGGTGTTTCGGCGAACCTGTTGGAAGCAGATGCGAGCAAAGAAAATCTAGTCCCACTTGGAGCACAGAAAAGGGGAACTCCAATTTTTTAAATAGAATGTATGGTAAATTTTTGAATATTTACGCACTCCTTATGTTTGCTTCAAAAGTTTTTCAAAAATTGCACGTATCAAAAGTTATAGCGACTCGAATTGTTTGTGATGGATTTTGTAACGTCGGTTTTGTTAAATTCAATAAGGCTATCGACTGTTCAAAATCAATATGTGTAGTCGTTCTTCCGACCCTTTCTATTTTTCCAAAAATTTCAACGCACAACTAGGGTCAACAAATGTGATACGTATAAATAGTTATGTATCGAGGTTAGAATCCTAGTACAGAGAATTCGAACCATTATCACTTTTGATACGTGCAAAATTTTGAAACACTTTTCCAAGCAAATGTTACTTGGTTTAGTAAGGACTATGTAAATATTTGAAAATTTATCCCATGTTATAATTAAAAAATTAAAGTTGCACCTCCCCCCATAAGAGGATAATTTCCTTATCTCGTTAACCGTTTGAAACGGAATGAAACCATTGTTACTATACACTGGCTCTCATAAAACTATGCAACTTTTGTAGAATAACAGAATTTAAGGAAATATAGTAAATAATAATATTTTAAGTAAATATTAAATATACAATATTTTATTTCAAATAAAATGTTTACTTATTAAAATACTCAAGTAAAATATTTAAGGTAACAAAGTTAGTTGGTACATCCATCGTTTAAAATTGCATTTCATTAATGCAACGGTTACCTTGGAATCAATCTCGAATGAAACGTAATTCCACAAAAGCGAGTAACTAAAGAGGGAAAATGCTGGTACAAGAGAGAATAGCTCACGGTGTATACCTTAGAAACAGGCGTTGAAGTGTAAGCGTGTCTAGCTACACACAACCGAGGGCTAAGTAGACGTGAAGAATATCAGGTGAAAAAGGAACTAGGATGGAGATTCTTTCTCTTTGCAGTGTCAATGAAAAGTGACGATCCCAAGAACAGGGGAGCGTGTATTGTATACAAAGCAGCGCGGCTGCATTCTGAAAATACAGTTACCCTTCCTTTCCTTCCCCTGGCTTCGTGCATTTACACAGGATTTCGCGTACAATGTTCGTGGAACAACAGAAAATTAAATTGCACCAAGATAAATTACGTCGGCGAGAAATCTTAATAGAAATATTAATCTCTCGCTTATTCGTTCGAAACGTATGATGTGACGAACACCGTGTAACATAAGGTCTAATTCTGATTTGTAATCTTCAAATGAAATTCAAAGAAAATACGTATTGTGTGAAATAATGAAAACCGAAATTTTTTATTCTTTGTTACTTTCATCGTGATACGATAAGTACGAATATTTGCGTGCATCAAATAGAAGTTTGGAAAGGAAGGGAGGTTTTTCGAGAAAGATTATATACCGTTACACAGGGTGGGTTTTTATATGTATTTTCAATGGTTTCAGGGGGTGAATAGGATGGGAAATGAATTTGCTCGATGGAAGAAATGGGAGCTTCATATTTCATTTAAAATTTTAGAGTCCAAGAATATCTTGAAGGCATTATTGTGCACGTTTAAACGCACGACAATGTATTCTACATTTATATAAAAAAACATAGGTGATCTTGAAAGAAACAGAAGAAACTTTTCCTTCATCTTATTCACCCTTTGAAACCATTTAAATCACATATAAAAATTTTCTCGTTCCACCCTGTATTATCTTATCTCGTATCAATTGATTCGGACGATAAAACATTCTCAAAATCGCTGAATTTCTTCTGGAAATTTTTGTGTAAATTGCAATGCTCGGTGATTCCCAACTTTTCGCCGGTAGTGTATGTACACTCTCTGTGATACATACTAGGGCACTTATTAAATGTGAAGCATACCGAAATCTACTGAATTCTGCTGAAAAGTCTACTGATCTCTGTTGAAATCTGGTGAAATCTACCAAAATCTGGTGAATTCTATTAAAATCTACTGCACTCTACTGATATCTATTAAAATCTTTTGAAGCTTACGGAAATCTACTAAAATCAATTGAAGTCTACCGAATTCTACTAAAATTTACTAAGATCTACTGAAAACTGCTAAAATCTACTTGCTGCAAGTGAGGCAAACCTCTTTGTCGTCACATGTTTAATGTAAAATTACATAGCTCATAAAAGTTATTACAAAATTATTAAGATCCTAAAAAACAATGATTCGTTCTAGAATCTTGGAGTAGAACGAGTACATACACTACCGGCCGAAAGTTTGGAATCACCTGCCAATTTATATTAATATTGAATCTGCTACTAATTCTTTATTGATTTGAAATTCATATTGTGGAGATCAACAGCACTTTACCTCATTTCGATTGATTTCAATGATAAAAAATTCGTTGGAAAATTTATTACAAATGCTAATTTGGGGAAATTTTTGTGCAACTTGCAATGCACAGTTATTCCAAACATTTGGTCGGTAGTGTATGTATCTTTTCACTAATATAGGAAATGTAATTTAAATTATATAATACTTTCTGCACGAATATAATGGGTATCCTAATACTTATGAACAGCAGTGTATATCGATTGGAATCCAACACGCTCGTACATTACCTCGCTGAACTTCCAGGCTACTATTGATAACTGAAATTAGGACAGACGTGTATTATAGTATCGTCTATTACAACGTCTTGCATTTCCTACTTTCAATCAATGTCCATGATTGTTCAAGCATTCGATCATAAAGATTAAAATCTCTATAAATAATTAGCTGCCTAAATTATATTACTTCGAATTTCCTTTACATTTCCTTCAAATTTATTTACAAGCTATTATAAAATATTGTTTTGCATAGTCGATAACAATTTAAGTTAATGCTACATCAAAAAAAGAATGTATGATCTGTGAAAATTTTGTTTTTCGTGTAATTTCGTGTATTCTTAATTTCAATGAAATTTTTTCTCTATTTACTTTCGCCATTCACACAACTCCAGAATGTACGTATCGTTCACAGGCCAAAATGGTTGACTCCACCATTGGATTTTCTTTGAAATTTTAGGTCCAAAGCACTTGATCGATACTTATCATTCTGTATTAAAAATAAACTTCCTCGATAATCAGATAGGCTTAACACCACTAAATGAAATAAATTTCTACGGCCGTTGAATGATGAACAATTCACCTCAGAAGCCAATGGTGATCAACTCCATACTCGAAAGTAAATCGTTATAACAATGTAATTCAAACGCTTGTAAGAATTTAGATAAGTAATTTTTTTAATGCAATTTTCTCTACTTTTCGTTTCGTCGAGTTAACCGAACGGCTCACATAACAGCAATTTCCATACGCGAGAAATAGCGCAAAAGTTAATTTCTTTCAATTTTTGTTTCAGTACTCACTAGCTTGTTAGTAGTCACTGACGAAGCGCCGCAAGATACCAGGCACAAAAACTACAATGAACATCCGCGGGAAGCATATTTCAACGGATCGGCGTTCCTGAAACTGAGCTCGTTCGTGTCGGTACATAGGCACAGTGGGTTGAGTTTTCGAACCTGCGAAGGTGGCCGCCTGTTCATACAAAAATACAACGAGGATTCGATTAGTCTTGAAGTGACCCCAGACGGACTCTTGTTCGTTGCCATTGTTGACCAGCAACGTTATAAAGCGAGACTGAACGCTAGGCTATTAAATAATGCCTGGCACAATGTCAATCTATTTTTTAGACTCGGAAACCTCACTTTAAATGCAGCAGGTCATACACAGGTAATCGAAACACTTTCGGTATTAAAAAAAAAATCCTTACTACTGGACTCCGTTCTGGTTCGCTCTATTCCTTTCAATTTTAATGATATTCGTTAATATCAAAACTTGGTTTAATATAAATATGTTAATATACAGTGTGAGTGTCCTAACATGACGACCTCAAATAACTCGTAAGGTATTTGTCGTGTACTCGCGTCGGTTTGAGTTATGTTTCAAACTTGGATCACGAGAGAAAAATCGGACTGTTTTCTAACGAGGTCTGAAGCGATCCCGGAATACCCTTTCTCCAACGTTATAATATAAACGACTTGATTATGCGTTCAGCGCTCGGACTGACTCAATACTTGGTTGTTTAACGTTCAGAATGATACTGATTCGAAATTCAGAGGAAGTCACGCATCTCAGCTACTGAGGGCGGAGTTTAATTTTGGAAGTGAAAAATGGGAGAAATAAGAACATTAAGTATTGGTCGTAGGGTGTGGTGGTGGGAAGTGGTGGTAGAAGGATGAGGTGTCGGGGTTTTGGGGAATTCCGAAAAAAGGAGATAGGACATGAGAGAAGGAAGACACTAGTTCAGTAATTGTAAAATCGGGACAATGGTTAATAAACTGAGTTCTGGTGGTGAAATTACCGAGGGTACGCGCTTAATAACGGCCCCGGCTAATCCTATGGGTCGCGGATTCTTCAGGCCCGTCTTACAATTTCCTTAAGCTATAAAAATAAAAGGAGAAAGGCTCGATGTGAAAATAGACAAAAAAATGTTCGGTACGAAACACATTGTAAACAGTTATTCACATTACTGTATTCCTTAATCGTTCAACTATCCTCTGCTATTTTTTTTACATTTTAAGTTTGAATAAATTCACCTCGAAGCTGCATTAAAAAAATAAAATTTCACTAATTTTCCTCGTTCACGCTAATTTTCTTTTTGATAAATGACTGAACGGTAAGAATATTTTTACCGATATTCACCGTCGATTAACAAAAAATTACAGCACACTTACGGCTTATTCGTTCGACTGGACGGAATATTTACAGTGATCCTAACACAATCGCCGTTATCACGCAACGTGAATAATAATGCACGTTCGTGGGCCATAATGCGGCGGTTGTATGCGCTCGTTAGTGTTCCGCGTTACAATGGAGTCTTCAGCGAAAATAAACCCACCCTTGGTTCGCGTGAAACACGAAATACGAGAGACGCCTATGTTTTCCAATTTACCCTCGTGGATCATATGCAGAGTAATTTCTAATCGGAGTTCGACAATTTCAAGGTGTGTTCTGCGAGCTCGTGTAATAAAAACGAGCCTAATGGAAGTGTAACATGCTATACAGAGCGATCGGAGTTATGTTTTGTAATTACAACGAATTTACGTAAAAATTGAGTAATTATTAGAAGAGAAACGAATCGTGATAGAAACATTGTGATATTTTTTAATTAAGTTTGTTGTATATGTACATATGAACGTATGAAACTCGCTGAAATTCATGGACTAACCCTACATACTGTAATATTTTTGCATCTAATAATTTACCAGTCGTTCAGACATCTGTCGATAAATTGTATTCAATTCTTTTTAATAATACAAAGTATGATTTTTATTCAACTTATAAAGACCTATAAATTATGATTTTCGTTAGATTTATAAAAATCTATAAATTACACTTTTCATTCGATTGATAAAAATCCATAAATTATGATTTTCATTAGATTTATAAAAATCTATAAATTACAATTTTCATTAGATTGATAAAGACCTATAGATTACGATTTTCTTTAGATTCACAAAAATCTCTAAATGACAATTTTTATCAGATCTTTGAAAATCGATAGTAGAGAAAATTATTTCACTATCTGAAAATTCTTCGTACCTACTTGTCCACTAATTAACACAAAAACAAAGTTCTACACGCGTGTATCACAAGATCAACGAATCTGAATCTCTAAAAAAGAAATTCTTGCATCAAAGAACCAAATCCCCGGGACAAATTGATTTAACACAAGCAACAATAAACGCCAGCTGTCTGAATACTAATTAAGAATCAGCTCGTACCATTTGTGCAAACGTGGAAACAGTTTCCGCCTGTTTCGACTTCCCCGGCAAAACGACGGAATTCCTGGTAAATTCAATACGAGCAACCGGGATAAATAAACACTTGCCGATTTAAATTGAAGGAAAACCTTTTCGGGAAATTTCATTTCACGGCAAATCACTTTGGCCGATTGCTCGTCCCTTTTATCGTTCGTTGTTCGTTTTAATTATCGACACCGGGCAGTCGATCCGGATTGAACGAATTTTCGTTACGAGAGCACGCGTTTTTTTATACCAATCGAACAAAATAGGGAACATTCGGGGATACGCAGAAGCTCGTTTGACAAATTGTCGCGCAGACAGGCTGCGATGCGGTTATTAAGGCGAAACGCGGCGACGTTATTGTTTAACATGGTCGCAATCGAATTTCCAGCGGAAATATTTCGTAGCGGGATTAACCGGAATTCGCGTGTTTAGCAACATACTGTCGGTGTAAACTTTAACGTGCACGCGCGCGAAGTGGGAATTAATTAGATCATCGGCTTGTAAAGATAAACGCGCGTTCAAAGCTTGCCCGAAGTTGAGCGTGCAGGAATTATAACGTGGCAGTTAATGAGATATTGATGTACGTTAGGAATCACGTGTGATTTTTTTTATGAAATTCTGCAAATATAGTGTTAGTTGTGGCTAAAAATATTTAGACACTGTTATTAGCTTGTGTTTATAAATTGCGATGTATTTTGGTTAATTACGAAAGGATTGGGTTATTGCTTAGTTGTTGTGAAACGTCATTCAGTTTACATTAGGATTACGAAATTGTTGGTTTAATGCATTTTCGCGATGCAAATTAATTGAAATTGTGTGCAATCACTGTGTTACACAAATATACGGACACTTAGCAAATATTGATATTTTGAATATTCACGGTACAATGTTCGTATCATTCAAATTCGT
>NW_017100195.1:1780767-1784376 GCF_001263275.1 Habropoda laboriosa | reverse complement strand
ATAAATTGATAAATATATTAAAAATGTATTTAAAATATTATGAATATGAACATTGTACTATAAATACTTAAAGTATTGATTTTCGCCAAGTGTCCAAATATTTTAAGTAACACCACTGAAATTACGCGCCAAAATTTTCTCGTGCCATCATGGCCACAGAAGATAACTAACCCCTTAACCTATGATTTCTTTTCCGACTGTGCATCTAAGCGTCAGCCATTTATTGCTTTAGTACTGTGTCGGGTGACAAAAGCTAATCTGTTACAGATTAATTACATTTAGTAATCCTCAGTCTTACGAATTCAAACGAAGGCTAAGCTTTTCTTACTAATATAACTATTTTTCTCACATCATCACCAGAATCTCTGCCACGAGTCTGACGCGTTGTTACAGGCTAAACGGTTAAGTCTATAGTAGCATCAACTTAACAGATCTCTCTCGACAAATTCCTTTTCACCAGATAACTAACGAAACAATCAAACGGAACAGAATTAATTCTACCTTTTAATACGGAATCTCTGAAACGATTATATTGTTCTTCTGCGCATCCTCAGCCGTCTTGTAGTGATGCCTCTCGCAGAACTCTTGAATCCTTTCACAGGCCTCCTCCAACATTTCCATGGGCACCGTGATCACCAGTCGCATGTACGACGGATAGTCGAAGCACTGGGGTTTGAGAAAAAGAAAAATATACATGTAACCAATGAAAACGTCGAAGCGAATGAGTGCTCGATTTATACTGTGTACCTGGCCAGGGAGGCAAAACACGGACTCCTCCATTAGCAATCGTTGCACGAATTCGAGGTCGGAATTAAATTCCGGAAAACAAGGTAGATCTATGTAAACCTGGGAAACCGATAGCATAATTTATAGTCAGTAAACTGCGAATAGCCACCCTTAATACTTGCACGTTTACCTTAATGCCTATATCGTGAGTAATTTTCAGCTAATTACATGGAATATTTGCATCAAAGACGACCCTCGACTGACTTGTTTTACAGTGTTAAGTGACACGTTTAAATGACATGATCGCGAATTTGTGTAACGGTGACGTATTAAATACACCGATGTACCAAGTTTGCCAATGGAAACTGTAAGTTTCTTACATCAAACTTTTGCTTTATTTTTTAATCTTCAATCTATTTCGCTTCAATCACTGTGGATCGTTAGATCATTTGTAATAGGGGTTGCAGTATTGCCTAATTTTTAGTGCGACAATTTTATTATTTAAATATATTCACCAATTACGTTGGAAATTAGTTAGAGTTGGTTACAATATCGTGAATGTTTCACAAATAATTTTTCATAATTTTACTTGTAATTCTGTGTAAAATTTTGTATTGACTTACGAGATCATTGATAGAGAAAATATTAGCACTGTCCAAATAATTACCATCATGTACATTCCACCATCGGGCATTATTGGTTTCAGTCCAGGAACCTTTATTACACAATTGTACGCCAATTTTGAATGGTTCTGAAAAAGCAAGTCGAAATCTAATTACTGCGTTATGCGAAAAATACTTATTTTTTCGGTCGAATATAGAAGACGTTAATTTTAACGCACCTAATTATTAGTAATTACAAATTTATTCACATCCACTGACAGACGTTTTCACGAAATTTATGAAAAGTCTAAAGTGTGAAAACTAAAGTGTAATAAATCGGAAACTGAGCAATGGGTGCTTCATCGAAAAATGATAAAATTAGGGAAATTTAACCCTTTGCACTCGGAGGTGATTTTGCTGTAGGAAAGGTTGCAAATCGGATCTTTGAAATTTTCAAAAACTAACGTAGAAATAAATTGTACTATTTTATCTAAATATTCAATGCACTCTCTATTTCACTATGATAAACAAATTTACGAAGGCCCATAGATCTGCTCTCTGTCTTCATTAATTATTTACCAAGTGACGGTTATTGAACGTCGCTTCTCAGTCACCACTCGATTGCAAAGGGTTAATATCTCCTTGTTATTTTCGCTTTATGAAGATTAGTCGCAAAGCTAAAATAATATATAATAATGAAAAATAAAGAAAAATAAAATTGAAACTCTTTCCGGTTTCTCTGAAATAACAAGAAAAAAAACCCACATGCAACGTCGTCATGGTGCCTTCATAAAATTCCTGTGGCGTGTTCTTCAAAATTGCAGGCAGAGCACCTTGAATAAGCGTATTACTTCCGATAATTTTCTGACTTAAACAGTTAAGAGCTTTCCTTATCTGCACAAAAAGAAAAAAAAAGAAGAATAAATCATATCTTTACTATTACAAATCTCTACAAAGTAAAAAAAAACGCACATTAAAGTTTCTTCGAAGTTAGGTTCAACTTTATCCAGCAATTAGCCTTTACTCGACTCATCCGTTCCTTCCGTTTCCTTCACTTTTTTTTTGTCTCTGTCAAAATTAAGATTCGAGCAAAGTTGAGAACGCGACGAACAATGCCAAGAGGCGAACTTTAACAGCGGGATAAAGTTTAATCAATGAAATTTAACCCAATCGCGGAGAGGCACGATACAGAAACGGACCTGGTCGTTCTTGTTACGGAAACAATAGGAACGGAGAAGCAAGTATTTTCAAGCTGTCCCGTACATAACGTATCGTGTATTTACCCACCTCCTTTTCCAGAACGTTCTGGCGATCGTGAATGATTATCCAGCCCATACGCCAGCCTGGTACTAAAAATCTGAAACACCAGTGAAGATTTTTTCTTTTCTTTCTTCTTGTAATTAGTAGTTAACGGACAGCGATACTAGCGCCGCTTTGACTTTTTTGGCTCACTTTAAAAGATACTTATTTCTTCCGTTCATAACTGATAAACTGCTGCTGTTCTGAGTGCAGATTTGATTTGGATTGATCGAAGATCGTTTAAGGGAGTATATCACCCTAAGGCGCCTAAAAATAGGTAAAGTTTGGGAATTATTTTTGCAGGTAACTACTGAATGAAAAGTGTCAATTTTTTGAGGGGATGTGATTGTAACTTTCAGCTTTTTTCTCCAATTTTTAGATAGGAAAAGTGGTGCAAGATGGAGGAGTGGCAATTTGTGAATAATACCTCTATTTTGTAACATTTCTTTTTTTGAATTAGAGAAGAAAGGTGAAAGTTGCAGTTATATCTTCTGAAAAAATTGGCACTCTTCATTTAGTAGTTATATATAAAAACAATTCTCGAACTTTGCATTTTTAGACGCTTCAGGGTGGTTAGTCAATTATTTCATTGTTAAATGGCAAATTACATATGGCAGTTAACTGAGGATCAAGATTAAATTCCACTGACTTCTTAGTTGTAAAAAAATTTCCAACCAAATTGCAGTAAAAAGTGATTTCGAGGACTTTCTTCAATAAAACCATAAAAAACCTCGTTTTGAAACAATAAATACTATATTTTTACTAAAAACACACAGGTTGAAAATTTCATCAACATCTCGGTCCTTCCATTTCATCTGCAACAATCTAATACATTTCTTCGAATTTTCGTGTTACCGAAACCTCCCTTATTATTGTGTTTTACCAGCACACCCGCGATACATATTCGTGGCTTGTGCTACGTGTAAACGTGAGCCACCGCAAAAATTCTCGTCCGACCACCAAGAATTCGCTGTAATATTGA
>NW_017100195.1:1777487-1780727 GCF_001263275.1 Habropoda laboriosa | reverse complement strand
TAGCTGTAAACCGAGGCGGTAAAGCGACCCGTGTAGAAGCTTCATGGAAGCATTTCAGCGAATGAAAATATCCAAGCGACGGTATCGTGAGATTTCAAAGTCGATTTCTGCATACCTTTTTGTAAGGCCGCTGCACGACAAAATAGGAACTTCTCTCGACAAGGACGCTAACGAATGAAAAGTCCGCCCCGGGAACACCTAGTGAGGAAAAAAAAACAACAATAGAGGCGTATTATTTTTTTGAAAAAACTTTTAAAGCAAGAGCACTACAGGCACAGAGGCGGAATATTTCGAAGCGAGGAGATCCGCTGTGATTCGCGAATTTAACGTTAGATATGGATTTATGGCTCGAGCTACAATTGCTTTGACATTTGAAATTTTTAGAATTTATAATTTAATGTAAATTAAATATAACTTAACTTATAAAATGATTCGTAAGAGACTCCGTTATTTTCTGTAACGTTGAAAGGGGTGCTTTTCTCAATTGGAGATTAAATTACAAAGGGAAGCTTGAAGTTTTTCAAGTACGTACAATTTTGTGCAGAGATATTTACAATTCCTTTGTTTAAAATTTTTTCCCTCAGATTGAATCTGAATTATTTATGTAGTATAACACGGATAACAAGCTTGAAGATTTAAAGACAACACGGGGTTCGTTTTTAGCTATCAGTAGTGCAAGCAAGGCAGACTTATTTAAGAAACTCTTGCAGAATCATTTTTGTAATGTAGTTACAGGTGTGGAAAAAATTTGATAAAAGCTGTGTCCCTTTTAGCAGGAAAGGTAATTATTATGTGCAATTCGAATCATGTGCTTCGTCTGTTCTTGAAGAGACTACTTAATCCACGCTCGGCGAGGCAAGATAATCGATAGAACTTGAAGTAGAGATGGTGTACATTTTTTGGTAGCCTTTAAAAACTCAAACAAGTCGACCAAACTTCTCACAACGAAGCACTTTGGTTTGTTCATTAAATTGTTAGTATATCTTAGGCATCGTATCGAATCTCGTAAAAATAGCTGCATTAATTTTCACTTGACAAAACAACCAACTAAGCGATTCCTTATTAAACAGAATCACTTGATCGTCTAAATCAAGAAATCATAAAAAAATCATAAACAATCGAAACAAAATGTATTCCTAATACACCTAATCTTTGATAATAGTATTTTTACGTAATATAATCTACCCTATGTAATATTTACTAGAAAATTAATAGACAATTATCTGGAAAGAATTTCATTGAACCCTCATCCGTCCCTCAGTTTCGCATCTTAATAGGTCCCTCGGTGTTAATTTGACACATTGGTAAAAATCAATGAAATGAAAAGATAAAGAATTAATTTTGTAAATTCTTTTATTAAATATAGAAAATAAAGGAAAAATTGTTTCTACAAATAGCCGAATAATACAATCTTTTACCGGAAAAATGTGTCAAATTGACACGAGGGACGGATGAGGGTTAATTGAAAAGAGGAAAACGAAGGAAATGAAAATAGAATAAGTATAAGGCAATTAATAATATCGAAGATTATGCGAATACGAATTCCAAGGGTATCTAAGGGCCTACATCTTGATCGCTATTCACGTGACGCTTTGTGGACAAGTCTAGATTAGGTTGTACGTATACCTACCTGATTCTAATCCGAAAACGAAACAATTTCGCGGTTTCTGGTGAAAACAAAATGTTAAGCACGTACCATATGTTCGTAAATCTCATCGGCTATAATTGGTATGTAGTAACGAGCGGCGACGTCGAGAATATCAAGTGTGTGAGTCCGGCTAAATACGGAGCCGCACGGATTCGAAGGATTGTTTACAATGATCGCCGCCGTAGATTCGTCGATCTGCGATTCCAGATTGTCCAGATCGATCTCCCAGCCGAACTTCGGCTGAAAATGTAAACAACTGATGTTAATCAAATTTGCCGCAAAATAGAGCAGTGTTTCTTCAGTTGAGAGTCATGATTCATTGACCACTCTTTAAATTAATATAGTGGGTTTCGATTACCAAAAAAAAATATTTTATTATGTAGAGAGTGCGTCTGAAAGTATTGTACAAACGGGCAACAGGTGGTTCCTTGTACGAAAATAAACAATAAATGTAAAGTTTTTTTCATTCGAGATTTAGAGTTTGAGAAAATCTTAGTTTGCACCATTTTCGGTCATTTCTTAATTGATATAATGATATATTGTTGTTAATATCTGGTCGTTTTTCTCTCTTCAACCTGGTAACTACATTAAAAGTAGCGCAGACTTTGTATACAAACTCCATAGGCATTGCATGACGTTTGACGAATTGTATCATAGCTATTTACATACACTCCTATGCATAAGTCATGAGACACCTTATCGTTTTACCGTATGAACCGTTCTACTGATAACAATTATATTTAAGGAATATATTTTTATTGATAAGGCTGGTATTTTACAATTAATACAAAATATACTGAAATACAGTAGAGGTGATGTTGGATCGAGCCTACCTCGAATAATCGAAAACTCGGATAATAGGGAAGGATCGACGGGTGATCATAAAAAACATTTGGATAATGTAAAATTGCACATGTATTTAGGTTTGATTAACTGTTTATCAATTAAATAATAATATTCTACATGTATTTCAGTTTAGTTAACCATTTATTAAATAGTTAATATGAAAATGCTTTTCATGATTTTATTGCACGATTTATGAACACCCATCGACCCTAAAAAATAATGTAATTTTTTCATATTATTTAAGTTCGAAGCACCTCGGATAATACGGAATCTCGGTTAAACGGGACTCGGAGTAGACTGCCAAAATTAGTTAGAGCCATCATAGATATGTGTATATTACCGCAGAGTTTGATGTAAACCCAATGACTTCTACTTTGTCATGTCTACACTGTAATGTTGAAACGTAACATATTCTTTTGACAGTGTATCAGGCAAACTTGAAGGATACTCGAATAAACGTGTTTCTAACAATACCGTCGTAGACGTTTATCCACGCTTCGATTACTTCAAATAGCGACGAGAAAAATATAGAATGTGCAACTTTGTAAAAGTACAAAATGCTTTAAAATTGAAATGTTACATAAACGCAGGGAAAAAATTCTTGAAAGTGTCAGAATCCATTCGCTTCTCAGTGGAAACAATGATTATCCTAAAATGTGCAGCTTCATAAAAATACCCAATTTTTAAAAATTGAAGCCTTATATAAATGCAGGAAAAAATTCTTTGAAAATTTCAAAATCCATTTA
>NW_017100195.1:1769876-1777432 GCF_001263275.1 Habropoda laboriosa | reverse complement strand
AAGAAGCTCCTACTTTCTTTCGCGAACTTTTAATTACCTCCGATAGTTTCCTCGCTTATAACCGTAGTAAATATTGCATCGAAGAAAACAATTTACGATATCTTTATACAATATATATTTCTATTGTTTCCTCGAGTTAATTGCTGTTAGAAAAGTATTGCGCGTGGGAAGCCTAAGTACCCCAACTTATCACAGCGACCTTTTGCGCCACTTTTCGCGATACACGTGCGCGCACATTAAATACCAGTTTGTCTTCAGCATGCACAGAGAAAACACAACTCCCTTGAAGGTAACACAGAAACACGCGAGGAGATATTATTTTAATATTTTGTAAACTTTGACTGAGAGGGTCACTTCCAGCACGTTTCGTGGTGTAGATCTGTTCTGAATGTTTCTCTATTACATCCTATCGCATAGTGATACGATCGAAGTATTCAACGAATTTTGCAACATTGAAATCTACCTACTTCAGACACGCGTACTTATTGCAAAATATGTTACGAAATATTTACAACATTGTTAATTAAAAAATTTCTTATTACTGCAATATTTTTTTTTTTCTTTCTTGGAATATTAATATAATTTCGGAAATGATACCGGGTGAAAAATTCGTGTCTCGTTTAAAATGTGTTTCGATCTTTCGAGAAGTGACGTATGTATGTTTATGTTAATAGATCTTTCCTTGATTTGTGAAATATTGAAATTTCGTGGTTGCAGTTCGTTTGTTGTGTTTTATTTAGAAAGTTGTTTACTTTATCGTACGTGGCCACAACTACCCTCAGGGCACCCGGTGTACAGTAGCTGGATCAATACTTATATGTGGGCATATAAGTCACAGAAAATGGTATGAACCATGCGATACGATAAGCTGCAAGTGCCCGGTCTTTCTTTGACAATGAAGTATTAAAAAATAAGTTATTACCATACTGCATGAAGGTGCCATAAATCTACCGGGTGTAATCTCGTTTACAACGTTAAATCGGTACGTCGCGTACGTTTGGACTTGCTAAAATTTAATATAGCATTCGATGTGTGATATTGAAAAAAATGGTAGAAGTATAACTGGAAAATGGAAATGATATTTATTGAAATAAATTGTTAATTTCATCGTTTCGGTACTTTCGTCGCGTTCAGGACATATTCCTGTTTCGTATCTTTTATTTCTTTTCATTTATCAAATTTCTACATTTATTGAAATATATTCATTTCACTAAATTATGACGGCTCGGTGCATTGTTTGCTACAAATTGCGATAGTTTTGTGTTGTAGTATTTCTTGAAATTTTCACTTCAAATTAACTATATTTTATCCATTGTCACATATTATTCCACTTTTTGTACGTACATATTTGTGTGCTATTAATGCTGATATATATTTGCTTGAGTTTAGGCTCGTGAAAAACTTAAACTTTACTCTAATCTAAGGTTTCTAAAATTCAGCAATTACAATCTCACTTAATACTATTCTTCGCATACTACTCTAATCTAAGGTTCCTAAAATTCATCAATTTGTTCCTCCACGTAAACAAATATCTGCTATTATATTCCAATATTCAGGTGTACTAAATAATGAAATTTTCCATCGTTTAAAAATATCTCGATCCATTTGAAAAAATTAGGGGGAACAACTAACGAAAATAATTTAAAATAATTAAAAAGAATCAAGAGCGATGACAAATGAAAGTTTAAATTAGCAGCAAGGTTTAAGGTACAAATTCTTTCCTCAAGCCTCGAAGAGGATTAACCTGCAGATTAGGTGTATTTTGACGTCAGACCGATCTCACCACCTCACTGTTATCGCTTCCACCGACTATACCGAATGTCACGCGCGCCTTGTGTACGGATAATCATCGCCGACTCCTATGTTATAACCCACTCTTTCTCTCGTAGGCCACGAAAAATCACCGCAACGCAGTTTTAATTACTTCCCCGTGGTGGAAATGCTGTCTGCACGAGTGGGAGACATTAAAACTCGCGGCAAAGGAGAAAAAGGAACGGATAAAGAGGCCTCGTTATTACTTCAGTTTCACGTTCTGCAATTTTTTTTTACAACAAAATATTCACTCGCCGGGTCGAAAGAATCGCTAGGAACGTGAGATAAATATTGTTGATGTCTGTTACACTGCTTGTGATTATTTTCGTGACGTATTGGATCAATTTACAAACTGTCCGCCGTGCAAAGGATTTTTTCCTTTACGTGACAGTTGCTTGGGAAAATTATAATTATTCGATATATTTAACAATAATTTACTTATCATTATTTAACAATTATTTGTTACAATTTAAATGTAACAATTATCTGAGAATTTACTTATGTTTTGGTGTCTGAAAAGTTGGTTAATTTAATTCGGTTCTTAACAGACTACTTTAGAGATTAATTTAATTTTGGTTTAGTCTCTTTAGAGACTACTTTAGAGACTCTCGGTGTAAATATCTGCAACTACCAGCCAATTTACACCAATATTCAATCTCCTACCAATTCTCTACAGATTTCAATAGCAATTTACCTCATTTCGATCGATTTAAATGACAAAAAACGTCGTTAAAAAATTCCTACAATTGCTGACATATTTCTGGAAATTTTCGTACAGCTTTCAATGCACAGTGATTCCAATACTTTTTGCCTGTCGTGTATATAGGTGCTAAATTTCTCGTAGTGTGTGCTTATACTTACGCGTAACTCATAGGATTTTACGTTGATCCCGAGACCTTCTGCCAGTGTTCGATAGATCGGGAAACCAGGTCGTGGTATCAAGATATTTTGGCCCCCTCGTGCTAAAGCTGTTATGCAGAGATCGAGGGCGCAGGAACATCCGCTGCACAAAATTACATCCTGGAAAGAAACGTGAATTCGAAGAATAGAATGGTAATATTTACTGTGAAAATCATCTGACTGAAATTGACAATTGTACTGTGCAGTTGACGAACAGTGGAAATAGGTAAAAATTACTTTCAGACAGAAAGATAGACTGACTTGAAGGTTTTAAATTGGACAGTTAGGTACTTCGAGTTTAATATCGTGGAGAATGTTTAAGGAAGACTTAAGTAGAACTTTGTACGAAAATAGGAAGAAATATTATACCGTTTTCGAATTGAAAGCAGCCATTTTATATAAGCTTGGAAAATTTGGATCAAAATTATATAAAAAAAATCGTTACAAAAGTTGCGTTCTTTTGTTGGAAAACTTTCATTCTCTCTTGGACATTTTATTATAAAAATTAAATCTCTTGGATATTGTATTTTATTTTTCTCTCGGATAAAGAGAATGCTTGAGGTGATACAACTTGGGGGACTAGTATTGAAAGACAATACGCAATTTTGTTAATTTTAATACTTTTTCTATTTTACAGTCTAAGCTTTTTATCATTTTGTCCAAACTAAACTTCATTTCTTTTAATATAAATCACAGACCAGTTAAACACTTTATTTAATTTTTGATTATATTTTAAAATTAATGCTTTGTTTCCTTTTCTAATCCTTTTACACTAGACTAGATACTTATTCCAAAAATTCTTACACTGTCTTATCATTTCATCCACCAATTTGATTAATTTCCAATTGTACTATACTATCCAAGTTTCAAAGAAACATAATTTTTCGTTCAGTTACCAGAAATATTTGAAGATAATCTGTAAAACAATATGAAATACTTGGACGATCTGATAATACTAAAATAATTGAAACGTTCGTACATTAACAAGAATATTCGTGTTACGATTTAACCAAGGAAGATTGAATTCGGCGTCTCGGAAGTCTCGATTCGGCGGATTACAGTAATAAGCCACTTATTGTTAGTCACATTTGGCCGCCAGACCGAGGTGCCGACGTTCGGAAGACCGCATGTACCCCCCGTGGACTCACTAGCGCGACACTCGGACGAAAGGTCCCAAAAACACTCGGGACCATAAAACATTCGTCGACCAATAGCCGAACACACCACGTTTTCCACCTCCATAACACAACCACCAATCAGAACCAACCTAATTCCTATATATACATCTACACACCTGAAAACCGGGAATTAACAGTACAACGAGTGCACGAGACACATCGTGAAGAAAAGAATAACCGAATTTCAGCTAAACATCTACCTCAACGAATCGAAAGAAAAGCATCTAATAAAAAACAACTAACCCAACACCAAGTTTCATTCCACCTCGAACCAGCGAGAACTATCATCAACCCGCGCCAGAACTCCTGGTCATAAGACTTGATCAAAGTCCACGACGCAACAGGAAGGAAGGTACATTGAATTACTCGAGTTCACAAGACCTCTATATTTCTAAATACACTTTCCCAATGAATTATTACGAAACGTTGGTTTATAAGCAGTGCAGACAGGCGTTCGTTAATTAAATGTTCGATACACGTGAAATCTTTAGAAGGGTGAAAAAGCTTGGTTCTCCCAGGTTTCATTTCCTGGGGGCGCACTGAATAAAGCTAATAGCAGATTCATTGCACGCCGTACATTACAATTTCCACGGGACAAGGGGAAAGCTCCTTGCATTATGAACATTTCTTTCGACGATATCGATTCTATATGGGCTTCGAAACAGGCGGGACTTTATTTTATATTATCGCGATGAAATCAGGCCAGTCGATGATGTATTGTTTTTAGGTCAGTGTTTGCTCTCGCGACGAGGATAGAAAATACATATCTCGTATTAAACATAACGGCACACGTTGTTTCATTTTTCTTCTCGATGTTTCCCTGAAAGGAAAGTGCAACAAAGATATACGAAACAACTCGTATTTTGCTTTTATTAAATATAGAAGTTATTAATTTTGCTTTGTTCCGTTCTTCTATCGTGTTATTTGCAAGAAATATCGAGCTGCGAATATTAATTTTGTTTTATGAAAGGTACTCTTCAGCGACCTGCTCTACGCGTGTGTTTAATTTTTAGGATCGACGCGAGACGAGTTGTTCAAGTTTTCGATGAAACGTAGAGATACTTTCAACTGTTTAGTGAATTAATGGGAAATTATTCGTGGTGTAAGATTGACGAGAAATAAATATCGAAGTGGAGGAATATTAAGTTCGGTGTGATTTTAGATATTGTTCCATCGAGTACTCCTTTTAGGTCCGAAGGGTTGTACTTTTGCAGTATTTTGTTATTGAGACATTGCTCTGCCTCTTTGCATATTTCAGAAACAGTAGACAGCTTTCTCAGAGTAGAGATTCATTTCTGGAAACCGTCTGGAATAACACAATATACATTCAAATCTTCGTTAATTAATAATTCTCGAACGACGATTATTATAGAATAATTTACCTGCTTTGTGTCTTTAAAAATCACGAAATAAGCGAAATTAAATTTGGCGCCGGGTCAATCTTGACCCAGTGAAATAATACTCTTATAAACGTGTCAGAAGGAAATCTGTTGCACCTTTCATTGACGTAAATCGTCAATTTTCTCAACTTCTTTTCTTTTAAAAAGTCAGTGCGATTTTCAAAAGTTATTCTATTTTGAAAAATAGTCGCCTAGATATGCATATAAAGAGTAAACAAAATACACACAGTGTAAACAAGCAATATTTACTATGCTATTCATATATAGAATATTTTTTTCAATTTTTTTGTTTACATGTAAATTGTGAACATTCGCGACATTTTCCGGTGTGTTTGTGCAAACGCTGGTATAAAATTAACGTCAAATACATTTTTACGACAACAAGTCGAGAGTGTAAACAGAGACAAAATTATAACGGGCGCAACAATGTAAGCACATGGCTTTAATTCGAGTTAATCGAGAGTTAAACAAAAAAAAAAAAACAAAACGACGGAAGATTGTTATAGTCTTCATAATACAGCAGAATTCCTATAATCCGGCATTCGATGATTCGTAATTCATCAACGCTAGTAATCAGTTAAGAGTGCTTTTAAAGCTGCTCACCATTAATGATTAGTCCGATTTATATCACGTTTGGACTTATTTTCATTGAAAAGACGTTACTGTACCAACTATAACCATTTTTAAAATTATTTTTCTCCTTTCCACTGCGTTTCACTGATCCAATAATCCGGCATTGCCGAAATCCCAAGCGTGCTGAATTATCGGAATTCTACTGTACTTAAATTCCAATGATTGTGAAAAATTCCAGTACTGTGTACAGATCAAAGCCTTGGTGTCTTATTTTTTAATACTGTCTCATATTCGTACACTCTCCTCTGTGTCACTGAGAAAAAGGAAAATAAAATGACTTGACAATAGTCGTTGGAAGCATTGCTCTAGTATTTTCGTGAATTTTTAAATGTCGACCTTCTAAATACACTACCGGCCAAAAGTTTGGGAATCACTTCCCACTTTTCGTCAGTATTAAATCTGCTGCTAATTCTTTATCGATTTGAAGTTTATCTCAATTCTACTTTTATCAATTGATTCGAATGATAAAAAATTCTCAAAGTCGCTGACATTTTTCTGGAAATTTTTGTGTAAATTGCAATTGCTCAGTGATTCCAAACTTTTGGCCGGTAGTGTATCTGTATTTGTCGAAAATATTTACACTGTAAACGGTTGCAGAGGAAGGATCCATTGATAGAGAGCGATTGTTTGGACGGAAAACTAAACCAAAGGTATTCGTCTATTTTATCGCGATTGTATCGTCTGTTCCGCAGATACTGGACAGTCTGCAATTAATTCACGCTACTTCTTCTTTCCGAGAAAACGTGGCTGTTAGCTCGCCGTTGATCGTTCGGGAAAATTCAATTTTCATGGGAAATTTCGTCGGTAGATCGATCAACCGGCGGTTTAACTAGATATCGTACATCTACACCGCGAACAACGAATAAATGCACACTTGAGAGAAAGAGAGGGAGATGGAACAGTGTGGTTGCGGATGAACAAGTTCCTATACGCGCCTGGTTACATGTCGGGCTAATTCGAAACGAGATCTAGAGAACTGTGCAGCATCGATGAGGTACACGTGGAAAATTGAAATCGTCCGTGGATATATCGCGCTGTTTTTTTTTTTTTTGTTTTTTGTTCTTCGCGCAACTCGATTATATATTGTAATTCGATCTCTGGATTACTGTTTCGTTTATCTGTATGAAAAATGAATTTATACTGAAAATAAGCGTTTTGGAAGATCGACAGTGAAGGGATGGACGTTTCTTTTTTTTTGTATTGTAGGAAAGTGAAGATTAAATTTATATGCATTGTATAATTATCGAGAATTTATTGGAATATTACAGGTGGCACGTGTTTCTATAAATCTGAAAAATCTTAGCTTTCAGAAATTGAAATCTCCGAAATTATTAATAAAGATTCATTTCGGTGTTTCTATAAACCAGAAAAATCTTGGCTCTCAAAAATCTGAATTTACGAAATTATAAATAAAGATTCATTTCGGTGTTTCTATAAACCAGAAAAATCTTAACTCTCAGAAATCTGAATTTCCGAAATTACAAATTTCGTTTCATTTCACTAACATTATTTTTCTTGCTAAGAAAAATTAATAATCTAAATGGAAATTTGAATTACTGCAATTATGATTTGAATAATGAAAACTGAATGTATATATTGTATTTCTTTTTAAATTACATCTACAAATAGAAAA
>NW_017100195.1:1756943-1769715 GCF_001263275.1 Habropoda laboriosa | reverse complement strand
AACGACGAAACAACAAAAATGAAAAAAAAAAAAAATAAATAAATACAGCTCTGGAATATCTCAATATTTTCTTCATACAGTCAATATTAAACTCGCTATTCGAAGAACACTCACGTGAAAATCTTCCCTAAAATGCTCTCCAAATAATTCACCAAAATCGTGCGATTAATCAGACTTCGAATGTAATTAATACGTATAATTTATTTGCTTGTGCAAAACAAGGTGTAGCCGGATTTAATTTATATGCAACATGGCTTTCAGTAGTACAGTTCCCTACAGATCGATAACAATATGAAACAACAAAATACGTTTCCTTCTCTACTACATCATTTTCTATCCTTGATTTTTTTCAACTTGTTCGTTTAGTCATATCACGTGTGTAGACCGTAACAATTGTTTTGCTCTCAAGTTTCATAAAACCAGACAAACCCCGGAGATAGTAACGTTTTGAAAATACTTCCTCGTAACTGCCACAGCGAACCAGGCTTTTGCTGAAATTTGCATTCGTTTCTGCAAACTTTTGTGTCCAAGTGAACGTGTTAATTCCAAATATTAATTCCATTTTTACATTCTCTATTGTACAATTTTGACAACGATATTTGCACTTGTAAGAAAGATCACGCTGCAGATAGACGAATTGTGAAGAAAAAAGAAGAAAGGTTAATCCTTTGGTCAACGGTGAAACATTCGTTTCTAATTAAAATTTTCAACGAAAATAATGAATTTTTATACGATTTTGCGCCTGTTCAAAACGAAATGTTTCTTTCCCGGACGTTTAAAAGTTAAAAAATATCTCACTCGATATTTCCGTACGGATTATTTCCTAAAGTATATCATACTGTCGAACGTGTATTTCATAGTGCACGGTGAATTTCATATTTCAAGTGCATTAAATAACGCATTTTATGAAAGTGAAATACTGCTTTGTGTCTAAAAATTCGTTTCCGAGATGAAAAGACGAAATCGAAACTGCAAAGTGTTTGCTTATGAGATACTTATATTTGCTCGAACAATTTTGTGAAATAGAGGTTTTCATCGAACGATATTACAATGCAATTACATTTTACGGTAAACTTGTCGTGGGTGCTGGTAACATTTTCACGGAGCCATAAACGAGGATAACAGCAATTTACCTATTTCACAATGAAGAACAGTCGAAGTTTCAACATCGACAGGTATCTGCCTTCCCGTCAATGGAGAATTTAAATTTGTAGAGTAACTGTTTTTTTTTAAATTCTGCCATACCGAGTACGAGCTGCGTACTCGCTCGACCCCCCGTGGCCTCAGGTAGCGGACCGACGGCCGCCGAAAGAGCTTGACCCGCCCTGATTGGTCGAGTCAAGCTTCCCCAAAACATATAAAAGATGACCCTTTGACCAGAAAAGTGAGTTCTTGCGGAAAGCCGACTAAGGCTACTCTAGCATACACCGAGCAGACGTCTCTATAGACGACACTCCTTGCTCTTGCAAAAGTCAGTAAGGAGCGAACGAAGACTCCAGGACCAGGTTTCCTGTCCTGTCTCTACCCTCACCATCTCTACCTATCCACCTCCTAGAGGCAGACGCTCCTTCGCGGATCATAGCGACACCTCTAGGTTCAACCCAATTCTCCAAAATACCTTCACAGAGACAACAGACGTCTCCTTCGCGGGTTACAGACGATAGTTTCTCTTCCCTCCTCTCTCACTCTTACCTATTTCACCTACCTATCCCCCCCTCTCCTTTGGGAGATCTGGCCGAGTCAAATTTGACTAACGTCAAATTTGCGCCTTCTCACCGACCGTCTTCGAGGCATAATCGCTTTCGATTTATCTGTAATTCGACCTCACAACAATAAAGTGAGATTTTAAATAAATTTAGAAGAGATAATGTTAGTTAGTGTAACTAAATAAATTTGAAAAAAAGGATACGTTTAACCGGTGTTATTTAACCAGTGTGATAGAGAAAAGTCAGGTCATTGGTGGACTGAAATAATATGTCGACTCGTAAGTGGCATATTACAGTTTGAAATATTATTAACAGTCTCTATTTACTGAATTTTACGCCACTCGTTAGCAGAGGCTGCAATTAAATCCAACCAGCCGAGCGAAATATTTATTTCCAGCTCATTCGGGACGGCGACTATAATTCGATATTAAATTAACTTCTCAATCAGAAGTCACTTTTCCTTACCCACGCCCTATCATTTTCTTCCTGCTACTTTTCGTTCTTTCACGTGCGAATTGCAATCAAGTGACATTATTTTGCATCGCAAAATTGCAAGAGATATACAAAAATAGGAAATATTTGCAGGTTGATTGAGTTGAATACTTACTTTCGCATCCACTTTCACGAATTCGCTGGAACTGTACTCGGCCACAGCTTCCTTTGCAATTTGGTAACCTAAAATAATGGAAGAAAATAGAAAAGGAAGTTAGATGTAAATTAAGCTTAGGGAAATTGGTCTTGCTTTGGGAGTATATATTTTTCGTTCCATTTACGGTTTTCGTTAAAAAACAGTTACACATCTGGGAAAAAATTGTGAAACTGTTGTTATTATTGAAAAGAAAATTTGATTTATCGCTGTTACCTGTACTGGGTGCATAACCATTGTGCAACTGCGAAACGAGGCTTCCTTGAACTGCTTCAATCACTTGTTTCGGTAGCTTTAGGTTGCCAAATGTAGTAGGGTCACCTTAAAGTGGAAAATCAATCGGTGAAGTATTTCAGACTTTCTATGATAACTAATTAACGGTTATGAATCTTCTTCTATCTAAATATACCGAGTGGACCACCGAATTATCTCGTCTGCTTAGCTACGGCGGCACGAGAAACTTTTTCTAAAGAATTTAAATGATTTCAATAGATGAACAAGAAGGAAGAAAAATTTCTTTGTAAATTCCATCCTTTTCTTTTCTCAAGGTAAACTATGATTTTTTTTCGTGAATGTGTATTTGGTAAAAATTTGATTGCCATTTCTTCGATTAAAAGAGTTTGCCCTGCATTTCATTCGTCCTTTGAAACCATTTAAATTTTTAACCTAATCGTTGCAAATTTTCTGGTACCACCATAGCTGGAGAAGTTAATTAGGTGGCCTGTTTCACGTGGCCCGCCCTGTATACTCTTATTGATTTCATGCAATAATTATAGATTCCACTAGAATCTGAAAATCCTATTTACGACATACACTTGGCAGGAAATAATTTCTGATTTATGAAAGTTGTACATTTTCAGCGAAACATATCGCACATTAATCATTTTGTGGAGTGAATTTTTCAAAGTATATGCTCTGACATTCGTGAAAATCCTGAATAATTAAAGAATCGCAATGGTTCCCGTTATTTTGCCTTCGAGAATCGCAATTATGTCACGATGTTCATTTGGACCTCAGAAAACGAAGAAGTGAGTTTCTGACTTGACCGATTTCAAAAGACTTGATTTTTAAGAAAATTACAACTCTGCGAATGAAAATTTCGATTTTCTAACGTGAAATCTTGCCTACCTGTTTATCTCAGAAATTAATCGACAAGTTTTATGATCACACTGAAATACTACCGTGCAGTATTATTATTATTTAGAAAAAAAAAAACAGAAACATCCTGTCAAAACACTTGATCAGTTTCCTTATGGCATTTCTCGGTACCATTAACAATCATATTGTAAATATGTATGATAAGTATGTAAATAAACCCCTGATTCAACCTTGTAGTATGTAAATAAGTGTGGTAAAATAGGGGTTGCAGAATTACGCAATTTTACTGTGATAATTTTATAATTGCAATTTCTTTACGATATCGTGCAGGTTTCAGAAAAAATTTGCAACGATTTAACTTGTAATTCTGTATAAAATTTTGTATCGACTTACTGGTTTCCTCAAAATTTATAGAACTCTATATTTATTGTCTTAAATTCACATGAATTTAACCAGTAAAATTAAATACTAGGAACCAATGGACAAGTTTTACAACTGCACAAAGACACTACCGTTCCACGTTATTATTAAAAAACAATAGGAACATCTGGTGAAAATTGATCCATAAAATCAACAAGGTAGAATTAAAATTAAACTGTTTGATGACTGCACAAAGACACTACTGTTCCACGTTATTATTAAGAAACAATAGGAACATCTGGTGAAAACACTCGATCCGCAAAACTAGCAAGTTAAAATTCAAATTAACCTAAGAAATCTTACCGATTGACAAGGAGATCATGGATTTAGCGGGATTAGGCTCTACCACGAGGTTCTCCACGATAGATCTTATGGGGTTGTGCGTCCTCCTCGCGATATCCGACGCTTGAACGTCCCACTGGTCACGAAAACTCGGTATCGACATCTCGAATCCGCAAAAAAAATCTCGAAACCTCGCACGCTGAATTCCCTCTCCTCGAGTCGTCGAACACCTCGAACTTCACTCTGGTGTTGAAATCAATCGGGAATGTTCAAACCATCCGTGGAAACACGTGAAAAGGGAACGATGAATTTCAAACGGCGTGTGTCGTCTTCTTATCGAGAAGGGATCGAAAGATCAGCGCACGATAATCCTTGACTAGACGGTGTTCCATCACTGAGAGAGCAAATCGGTTCTCCGGTCTGCCAATAATCGAAATGCTCTACTGTTGTCCGGGGAACGAATGAACCGACCGGTTGGATTGGTCGGTTAGATTCCACACCTTCTTTCATAATTAATTTGAATGAATTCCGTATTGCGTAGATTAACAGCCTCGAGCAATTTCCCCTGTCGTTTCGTCGTTACAGTCAGAGAATCAAGCTGTTCGACGATTTAACGTCGTGTGAAGGAGAAACTCTACGTACTGCCTGTTTAATTCGCTGTGTTTACACGGTGAGCGTTGTTTTCGATATTGCGGCAAGTGTGTTAAGTGTATTTAACAGTTAGCAAAATATATAAATAATCGTGAAACATAGTACTCGTCGTGATATTTAGCGGATGAAACAGTTGCCTATCTAACTTCTATTTTTTTTTTTTTTTTCATTGTATTCACGAAAATATGAATTTGCATAAAAATCCGCAGTCTGTTAATAATATTGTGTCGTTAGGAAGTTTTGCTGTTACCTTGGTTCTGTGTGACGTAATTGGGATTTAAATCGAGCTGCGAAATAATATATTTCGCATGTTTCACATCGTATATCAAATATGATTAATATATCTAGCGTATCGAATATGTTTAACGTAATATTGAAAACAACGCTCGTTATGTAAACGTAGAGAAGTATACAGGTGGGCAAGGTTTCGCCTAAAACAAAGCATCATAATAGGGCTTCTACTAATACATTTAATAACATTCTATTGTTGCACAGTTTGTTACTGGAATATTAGAAAATACATTTATTAAATAATAATATTGAATACGTTTAATATCTTATTCCGCAGCTGCATTTAAATCTCAATTACGTCACACAGTCACGAAGTAACAATAATATTTACGACTTGAAATTTAGCAAATATTCTTTTGTAAAATTCATCTACTAGGAAAAGGAGTTTCGTTCACTCGTATAAATGAATAAAATATGACTATAGCTTGATCACACCTTTAGAAAGTAGAAACGAGGTAGTGTCCCTTTTAATCGCGTTAATTTCAACGTGCAAAAATTTTTTTTTTTTTTTTTTGAAAAATTACGTCTTCGTTCATTTTGGTTCACTCTAGAAATGTTTCGAAATTATTCATCGAAAGCAACACGGTACTTTAATGAAAGGTAGCTTTAGTCGAAACAGCTTGAATCACGCTTTCAATACGTGGTCGCGAAATAACCAGCTGAATGGAAAATGATTTATGGAATAAACTTGCATATCTCAAGGAAACAGGCAATGAATGCTAATTGTCGTGAAAATAGAGAAGCTCCATTGGAGGCTGGATGGCGAACGAACTGGTCGGATTGGTCCATTAAGCTCCACACCTTCTTTCATAATTTATTCAAATCGAATAAAATTCTCTGCTTACGTAGATCAACAACTCTGATCGTTTTCTCCTATCGTGATCTTGTTGCCGCGATCGAACGGATCGGCCTTCTCCGAGTTTACTTTTCAAACTTCGCGTTACGAATAACACTTCTGCCTTGCTTGTTTATTTAATGATCAAATTTACGTTACTAAAGTGTCACACTAATATTATGGTATATCACTGTAATTGTTGCATTGTGCAAAGATCGTGAAAAAAATTGAGATAATATTTATTGTTATTTTTATTCTGGATATTTATTCGTATAAATATTTTCAAAGTAGATCGTAGATAAGGATATTGGTGCTACAAAGAAGTAGCAAAAATTTATGAAATGCTTCTTGAAAGATATTCAATAAACTTTTGCATAATTTTGTTTCGGAAGTATTGCAACAATTTATTCCTTCAAGTATCGGTTTCCATTTCTGTCATATTGATATTTTAATGTCTCCTATAGGTGTTTAGCCACTATTTTCAAAAGTATTATAAATTCTCGTTGGATTTGAATCATTTTAATTTCCTTTCTATCGCTACACGAAATCTAAACTCCACACCTAGTTACTCTGAAGCAAAATACACCGCAGTAATGAATGCAGGCAATACGAAACGCGGGTAAACACATGGAGAGTCACGTTTTGCAAATACGGTAGCGACAATGGAAAAATAATAACCTTTTGGAAAAATTGAATTTAACTAGATTTTTAAAGGGAAAATCGTCACTTGGAACCATACCTATCGAATACAGCAGAAGGCAGAAAATTAAGGATGAACTTTGAAGAAAATTTTCACAGCATATCGCAAGTCATTCTGAGTCAAAAAGATTAATTTCTTCGTTAAATTTCTGTGTAACTTAAAGTTTGTCCGATAAAAAACTCTATTTATTAATAAATATTGATATCGCGTTACGTTATTGGATAACGATAGAAACGAAGGATGCTCTGAGAAATGAAAAATTGAATATTAATTAAATACCAATGATGTCCTTGGTTTCTTCGCACTAGCAGTCGCTATTCAACCTGTTATCGTCTAAATAAAATTTCCTCAATGCAATTACAACGATAAACGACCAAGTTCTTCGATATGATTTCTTTCGAAACTTTGGAAAGAATGTCGTGTGTCAGGTTTTTTCCCTGTATTGTTAACTTCTCCGAAAAGTGGACGTTGTACCAAGATCAGGACTCTGATGAAATTCGCATATAGATTAATGTTACAGGACTTTTTTGAAATTCCAAAATTTATCAAAATTCTCCAGAGACTAGATAGTTTCCAGTAAAGAACTTCATTTTTCATGAAGAATTTTTGCTCAAAGTTATTCTCAAATTTCGCAAAATCTTCGAAACTCCTTGAAATAACCATTATACATCTCTGAAAGGATTTAAAACACTTTATGTCGAATAGATGGCTTCTGTTTCCGAAGTGATAGCACGTGTATCGAATAACGGCCTTTATCCTTTGGAGGCTCGTCTTCTCAGGCTATGATAAACATATTGGCCCCACCGGAATACACTGACACGCCTACCAAGCCGAGTGCTTCTCGCACACTTTCTCGCGAAATAGCGTAATTTATGTTCTCCGTGGAAGCACACGGTCCCGTATCTTTTACGCTTTCGCGCTGTGTCAATGACTACTTTGTCGCTGGTAAATAATTTAAGAGGTTTGTTAATGAATGCAAATGTATGGTAATAGGTCTGATAAAATGTGTTTAAACACCAGGTAAGTTGAGCAAATATGCCGTGAAGCGGGAGAATATTGCGTTTAAGAGTCTCCTATAAATGTTTATTTTCAACCGAGTTTCATTGTAAACCATTTACTTCGATATTCCCTTGTAATACAATGTAAACGAAAATGAAAAATATTTTCATAAAAATCTAAGGAAATTCTACAGCGACGATGTAATTCTCTTGTAAAAAAAAAAAGGAAAAGGTTGTGGAATGAGAAGTCACTTTTTTTTTAAATCAGATTTAAAGGTCTGTTGAAAACTGATCTAAATTATCAAATTCGACACGAAACGATGGGATGACCTAATGTATTATTAACGTATCTGTGTCTGTTTCTACCTGTATCCTATTTCCCAACGAAAATTCCAGCTCGAACGTTGAATTTCATTGTAAAATTTCAAAATTAATTTTATAACTTTTAATTGGAACTCTAATTAATTTCGATTTGAATTTCAAAAAATTCAACCTGAACCGTCGTTTTAATTTTCATTCCAACGATGCGACAATTTTTTACCCTGCACGTCCTCGCACATATTTATCGATTCGCTGTTAGAAAAATTGGAAATTGCAAAAATAGGCGAAAACTTGGAAATTATACCGAGCGTAATAAAGAAGGGTTTACGTGTGGATTAATCGTAAGAAAATTGAAGTGCCCTGCGATTTATAGAATTTCTTGGAATGTGAAAAGCATCCGAAAGGTTGAATTCTAGCGCAGAGGACATTAAATGAAATGCAAACAGCATACATTCCACCGTTTGCTTTATACATCTGATCTGTCCATCTGATTAAATCAGGCCAGGAATTGGAAATTTTCTGGTATATAGGCAGAACCTGGACCAACTGAAAAAGATCTAGTTTTACGCTTTTCGAGGACGGGGAATCTGTTATTTGAATTGGTAATTCGTTTCGACTACTTGAACGCACCGGTGAACTTACCCGGCATCATTAAACTTATCCAATCGATAAAATATTAATGCGAATGACAAAGTTTCCAGATCTAAGGGTCTCTTCGTTTTCCTGGAAATGACGGAATGTTATTTCAAAGTTTGCGCAAATCAATTCGTTTTTCAAAGATTTCAATAAATGATTGGAGTTGTCGGCGTAACGTCTGAAGGATTTCTGTGCGTGCGTGTTTAACGTAGAAATAATTGAGGTAAGTTACGATTGAAATAATTTTCAAAATAATAATTTTTAGATATAAGTGTCTCGAGATACTTTCTTATAGAGAGTAAACAATTGCATCGATTAATGTATGTACTTGGAAGCACAGTGTTTTATTCGAGAAAAAGGCGCGGTTGTACTTCTCAGATGCAAAGTATTTCCATGTGTGCGTGTATGAAGTAAAGATAATTGAGAAAACTTACAATTGAAATAATTTTCAGATATAAGTATCTCAATATTTTTTCATAGAGAGTAAAAATTTACATCGATTAACGTGGGGGGAGTTCCCCTAGCGCCGGACGCTTAAGGTTTTTCTTAAATAAATCTCTTTACCTGTGCACACGCGACTGAAACGCGTAGAAAACTTATTTTTGTTCCTTTTGTCTCCTCTAGGAGATACGCGGAATAACGGCTGCGTAGCGTTTCAATTATTGCCGATATTAGGCGCCGTCCGGCGTTAAGGGAACTCCCCCTATATAGAATTGGAATTAATTGAGAAAACTTATAATGGGAATAATTATAAGATATAAGTGTCTTAATATTTAAGATATATAATGTTCCATAGAGAGTGAAAAATTTCCTCTATTTTCCATCCCAGGCAGCTGTCAATTTATCAATTACCAATTAATCAATGAACGAAAATAACGGGTAAATTAATTAAATTTGAATTAACGCAATATTTCGCGCACAATTCACTCAGCAGCTGTACCACGCGTCTCCACTACTGTAAAACTGATTAGAATTACTCCCAATGCTCGTTTACAAGCGCACAACCGTGATTCAATGAAAATGAACGATAACGTGGAAACGAGGCGGGAAGAAAAGCCATTTACCCGGGATGCCTGTACATGAAGCGATGTCGA
The DNA here is from genome assembly GCF_001263275.1 of Habropoda laboriosa. Lineage (NCBI taxonomy): Eukaryota > Metazoa > Arthropoda > Insecta > Hymenoptera > Apidae > Habropoda > Habropoda laboriosa. The sequence continues at coordinate 1,760,037 of NW_017100195.1, read as the reverse complement.
CCTTTTGCAAACGAAGAATTCACCGATGCAACGGAGCCGCTCGTGCGGTGCAAGATCGATCGCCGCTGACGTATCGCGTTCTCGCGCTTGGAAAAACTCGAGCCACGATCGCCGATCAGAGGAGGAGGCTCGTGGTTAAAAGGAAAACGTATGCTAATAGATCGCCGGAGATCTCGAAAACGTGAAACATACGTATTCCACGTGTCTCTAGGAAGTCTCGTTTACGTTTGCGTCCGTCACGGATGACATTTGCATTTTAACTGTAGAGATCGGTAGCAAATCACCTGAGCAAGTTTTTTTCCAAGGTGAGAATTGTGTTGCCTTTAGTTTCTATCGATCTAGCGATATACGTTTCGTGATTTTCTCGAATTTCGGTGAACGTGTAGGTGGTTTAGAGTGTAGAAAATTGTATCTTTGAAAATATTTGGTAAACGGCGTCAATTAATGAGGGAATTTAATTCGGCACCGATCACATCCTCGTGTCGAATAAGTAAATTCGTAGAATTGCTCAATTGCTTAGCTGTTCAAGTTGCATAACAACAGGTTACATTATCTATGAAGTATTTAAAATTCTAATGCACGTGGTTTCTGATTATGCGTTACAAGTTAACGTGATAAAAAGCAGAAGTGAAGAAATGAAACGGAAGTTTTGTGTCGATGAAAATATGGCTTTAAACGAAATGACTATTTAACGGTGAAAATTATTTTGTACACGTTTTCTTTTCGTACGTCGTAATATTTCCTACTTTGAACCAAATATTGTTCTCCTCAGACATTTTTTCCTGTCATAAATAAACGAGATATTTAAGTTGCTCAAGTTAGGTGAGACGCTCTGTATATGAAAGACGATATCTGACGAATGATTGATCTTTTATCAAACTTTTCGCGTAATTGTAACTTAATGAATGCCTTTAATAGCATTCTGGACGGTTTCTTCACGCAGACATGTGACGTTCAGTCATTGCCCGTACGGGCAGCGTATTAACTTAGCTTCTTGGACAACTTAATGGGTTTTCCTACTGTGACGGCTGAAAAGAGCTCAATGTTTTGGGAATTTGAAACAAAGCAAGTGCTACACGTATCATTTCGCAAATTTGTACGTTTATTCTATCATCTTTCAAGAACGCAAAAATATTTTTTATTAGTGAAAATATCCATTTGTTGTAAAATAGGAGCACCGTGAAGAGAGCGCCTTGGAAAATATCCTTCCCGATGGCTGACACGATATCAGACGTTGTATTTATCCAAAACACAAAATGCAAACATATTCTTATCTGTAGACGTGTGGCTATCGTCTGAACAAAAATAATTAAAGAATATTGAGAAATAAAGAAACGACAAGGTTTCAAAGAAATTGCTTTCCATGTTAGCAAAAGACATGATGGTTTTTTTGATAGCAAAGACTGAATTTTGAAAATATTTGCACAATTCTAGTTCAGGCGATAAAGCAACATCTATTGAATATACCTGACAAATTTGAAGTGGATCGCACTTCTGGTTTTTTGCAAAAATGCTGTTTCGAGAAAAACGCGTTCAGAGTTTTAACTACAGTTTAAGACTACATAAAACCGCTTCCTTTGAAGGCATATACCAATTTCGAGAATTAGGCTTTAAAACCTCGTGGACATATTTTCGAGCTGTTAAACTGGAAGAAAATGCAAAAAAAAAGAAAATCTGCTGAACGTAGACCTTCCTCTTCACACAGCCCCAAAAGGAGAAGTCCAACGGTGTCAGGTCGCATGATCTCGTGGCCATTCGCATTGTTTCGTTGTATTGTCTTAAGAACTGTGAAAATAGAGAAGAAAATAATGTTACTCTGTGACGCCTGAAGCGTACACTGCTGTAGCGAAAGGGTTGATCTTGCGGATTCGATCCGCGTCACTGCCGTCCCATTTTTGGAAGTAATAAATTTATATACATTTTATTCAGTACGTTGTGTTACTTTTTGTACGGTGAAAGTTCGCAGTATTTTGAAGCACTTAGATTTTCATTAGAAAAATAGAAGAATAAATTAGGGTTTAAGTTGATATATGAAGGATTCTCTGAATTACAACGTTTCAAGTAGCAAATATAAAATTTTCATTTGAATTTGCTTCTCCAAGTTAAGAATCATTGTAGATGATATTTATACATAATAGAAACAAAGTGAAAATGATATTTGCACATAATACGAATGAAACGTAGAAATGAGTATTTTCAACTTTAACGATATAAAATAACTTTTTGATATCTCAGTGTTTTGAAAATTTAGCACTTACAGCATTGTGGTATGGAACTCTTCATTTGAGATTCCAAGATTCGATTGAAAAATTTTGTACAATTTTTTTATTTAATTATACAGTATTAAAAGGAGTCTTAAAAAGAGCAATAATTCGTTGTTTACGTAAAAATGGCAAAATTCTGTTTCGTAGCATTGTTTTTCCCGTATTCTCACGCAATACTGCAAAAGAAAAAAGTACTAGTATGTACTTTGTCCAGTTTGGTGGAGAATATCGTTTAAATGCAATGGAAGTTTACCTGTGTTTTTCTGAATTTCAAAAATTCAGGCAGAATTGTAAATATTATACTGTCTCGCAACGTAAATTTAAATAAATTAGGGTGAACTGCACCGAAAAAACAAACGGACGCAGCATAACGTATAGTTATAATTGTTATGACATGTAAATAGAACGATGAATTTAGTATGAATATAGAAAACGTGTAACATAATTTATTTCATGGTATTGGAACAAGCAAACGTTGAATAAATTCCTAATTCGCATTAGAAAAATTATTTAACACAATAATTTCAGCTTTATTATGATCATTCTTGATAAATGACCACAGATCAACTTGATTTTTAATCATTATTATCTTTAAATTCAGTGTGAATAGAGAAAATGTGTAATATAATTCATTTCACGATATTATAACAAACAAACGTTGAATACATTTTTCATTCCTATAAAAGGAATTATTTAACACGATAAATTTAGCTGTACTATGGTTATTTTTAATCTACGACCACAGGTCAACCTGATTTTTAATCCCTACGAAATTAATTTAACCACGAGTAAGTAACGAGAATGCTAAAACCTATGTTTCCATGGAAGAG
>NW_017100195.1:1700847-1754282 GCF_001263275.1 Habropoda laboriosa | reverse complement strand
GTAAAATTAAAGAAATTATGTTTTTCCGACTTGTGTAGCGTTACACGCTTGACTGACTGCGAGCCAGATAACATGGGCGCAGCAATGACGCAGACCTAGGCGTAGGACCATCTATACTGTCACTTGTAAAATCCAAACTTACTGACTCTTGTAGAGATTTTACTGTATTTACATAGGTTGCTCCGGTGTATACGACTTCGTTATCAAAGCCTATGTTTACATATGAGAAATTTCACAACATTCAGTTTGACATTTGACAAAACATTGTAAAAAATTCCGTCCTTAACGAAAGGTCCTTTATTTACGAAATGATAAATCTCGACAACGAGCCAGCAAGCGTCAATTTATATTCGAAGTATTCGAGCATTGGAGAAAATGGTTTCGTTAGGAATTAAAGCGGAGGCAGAAACGTACCGTAGAGTGATCGAGTGACATCAATACACATTGTTCTTGTTGATGTACGATTAACTGCATTGCCGGAGTCAGGGTAGTATTCGAAGAACATGGCAAATACGAAACACTGTGCAAATCGGTTTTCGAACGGTTTGTTTGTTTAAAACAAAAAAAAAAACAATTCACGATACTTTTCGCTCTGGTCAACCGGCGTAACAAATGCAACCATTAACCAGAATTTATTTCACTTGTAAGCTTTTCAAAACCACATAAACTTGTATTGTTTTCAATCGTTACGGAGAAAATATTCGAATCTGTTTCAATGTTCCGCGATTTACGCGCTTCCGCTAAATATGTTACTTTTACAGACTCCAAAGATGTACAATTTCCTTTTTTTATCTTATCTGTTAAATTATACGAGAAAATATCAGAAAAGCTCTATATAGAGAAACGTACAATTTTCATTTCATTATTTTATTAAGGAATTTATTTGAAACATTGCACGTCGGAAAAGTAGAATTTACAAATCAGGAATCGGGAGTGCCTGATTCTTTCAGTTGAACGAAAACTACAGAAATAGATATCGACAAATTTCAAGCGGAAAAGTCCGATGTAACCTTATTAAATTCGTCAGATTTTCCGTGATATTTTTATCAATGAAAAACTGTCCGTCGACGTATATCTCGACCTATCGATCTTCGACGTAAATAAAAGGACGTAATCGAGAAAGGTAGGTCAGTGAGAGAAATGAAACGAGTGAAGTTTGAAAATAGAATTTTATTAGCTACAGTAGCAAAATACCTATTCACTTAAATATTTGGCTTCACACGATTACCAGGCTAAGATCGTTTATATTAATATACAATATGTAAAGTGTGCCATATTGGATATGGGCAGTGTCCGTAGTAGTACGATAAACTTACTCTTCATACGAGATTTACGAGCTAGGCACTTGTTTTTTTTGTTTTTTCTTTTTGAATAATTATAGAAGTAAAACTTACGGCGAACACAGATCAAGGTGTATGTGTGTGTGGGGATGGATGAGGGAGTGGGGCGCAAGCAATTCGCGGGAAATTCAAAAACCGGGCAGTAAAACCGCGAGTAAAAAGTGGTTCTCGACGAGAGAAAAGATGAACAAAGAAGGTAAAAAGCGCGACGTGTACAAAAGAACGAAGAACGAGTCGTGAGAAAGAGTGAGAGAAGGGACGAAGGGAAGAGAGAGGTGGAGACGGGATTAAAATAAACGAAGACAAGATATCCCGCGGTAGAATTCGAAATGGCGGAAACACGAGGGAAGAGGAGGAAAAAACGAAATTTCTCTCTATCTCGGGGTTCCCTTTATCTCGATACGGCCGTCGCGAATTCTTATCAGAAAGCGTCGCTCGTATAGAACGATTGTCGCGTTCTCTTCCAGATTTTTTCCTTCTCGTTTCTTATTCTCCAACGTTCTGCTCGGCGATGCTGGTGTAATTATCGCTGTCGTTCGAAAAGTAAGGAAACGCGAAACAACGGTAAAAAAAAGGGGTGAATGAAGAGGAGAGGGGTGTACGTGAGATAAAAAGATAGAGAGAGAGCAAGAGTAAACACGCGGGTTCGCGTTGGGGATTTACATGGATTTACGTGTTCTTTATACACACTTGGCAGCGACTTATTCGTGACCTAAGGTTACCCGGCTTCAACGTCTGCTTCTCGGGCCTTTGGAATTGTTGCCTGTCCTCAATGGTGGCCATCCAAAAGCTGAACTCGTTCGCGTAATAATGGCAGTGTCCTTTGGCGCCGTTGCACTCGATGAACGGCGTCGCGCGGAAGTCCTCCAGACAAGATCCAGTGCTGGACAGAGACTGTCCTCCGCCTTGTGAACCGGCAGCGGTATGCTGAAAACGACCACGAGAAAATTAGTCGAGCACCGTTCCCAACGTTTTCAGCTTCTTATCGGCAGGAAACGGTGAAAGTTTGAATTGAAAAGTGCATGGAAACTTGGAACACGGGCGGGATGGGGCTGAGATCGTTTCGATTAAAAGTTTCGGGTAAGAGGGTGAAGAAATACGTGTGATCGTGAGATACATCGAGGGGTGTATGAAATGTATCGGTTGAGTACGACGTTTTTGCTGAAGGATTTTGGGAAGATTGTTGGAAAATACGGAAATGTAAGAAAGGCGGAATTTTGGGAAGATGGTTGGAAGATATGGAAATGGAAAAAAGGCGGAATTTTGGGAAGATGGTTGCAAAATGTGGAAATGTAAAAAAGGCGGAATTTTGGGAAGATGGTTGGTAAATATGGAAATGTAAAAAAGGCAGAAATTTGGGAAGATGGTTGGAAGATATGGAAATGGAAAAAAGGCGGAATTTTGGGAAGATGGTTGCAAAATATGGAAATGTAAAAAAGGCAGAATTTTGGGAAGATAGTTGCAAAATATGGAAATGTAAGAACGGCTGAATTGTGGGAAGATGATTGCAAAATGTGGAAATGTGAAAAAGGCGGAATTTTGGGAAGATGGTTGGAAAATATGGAAATGTAGGAAAGGGAGAATTGAAGATATGGAAATGGAAAAAAGGCGGAATTTTGGGAAGATGGTTGCAAAATGTGGAAATGTAAGAACGGCTGAATTGTGGGAAGATGATTGCAAAATGTGGAAATGTGAAAAAAGCGGAATTTTGGGAAGATGGTTGGAAAATATGGAAATGTAGGAAAGGGAGAATGTTGGGAAGATGGTTGCAAAATATGGAAATGTAAAAAGGGCAGAATTTTGGGAAGATGGTTGCAAAATATGGAAATATGAAAGTGCAGAAAAGTTTGTTTGCAACAGACATATTTGATGGAGACGTTTTGAGAAATGATTAGGGGAAGATTAGAAATTACCCACTAACACATTTTGAGTATAATATGTAAAGGAATTTTGCACGTGCTTTGTAACTGTATTACACTTCTCGTCAAAAATATTGCAAGAAATCCCAGAAATCTAGAAATCCTATATATTTTTTTGTGCTACTTTGAGGAAGAAATTACCCTTTTTTCTCTTTCAATACCACAAACAATATATGCAAATTTCAGATTTGCGCGATTTCATTTTCAAGGTGTTGCAATTTCTTTGTCGAGCATGTGTATATTTTTCTAGTTCTTTTCTTTTTGTAGAATAAAGTGTGAAGATTACTTAGACACTGAGATGAAAAAATGAATATTCGTACCATGATAAAACTGTATCCGATCCAAAGACCGGTCCATCCATTTGGACATTCTGGAATGTTCAATGACTGGCTGTGTACGGCTAATACATTCGCTGGAACCTCGCATACCACGCATCTGTGAAAAGAAGAAAAAAATGTCGAATCTCTGAGTTTCATAAAAGTGCTTCGTTAAATTCAACAAATTTCACCGATTAATTTATTTTTCCGTAAAACGTTGTGTTTGACGCAAGTTCTACCGTAAGTTAGATTGTTAACGAGCATGCGTTAAATTAACAGTTTCATTTTGTCCATTCTGCGCTGTGCTTGACATCGTGGAAATGTTTGTAACTTCATTTAACTGAAATGTCACCCCTTCGTCGCAATTGCAACTAACTCGCGAAAAAGAAAAAGAAAAAATGTTTCGACTTTACTCACTTTAGAGTAATAACCATTTCAGCATCGAATTTAATGACAACAGCTGAACAAAAGGGTGAAACATGTGCAAGATATTGTTTATAAAACAGAACGGTAGAAATAATTGTTATTTCGATCAAAGTATAATAATTTATCAATTATTCGTGGTTAATTCAGTTGATTTTTTTAAATTTTTACTGTACATTCTAATGTTAAATATGGCAGATATCAGTTAATTTCGGACTGCATAATAATTATAAGCTTGTGAATTATGAAATTTTTGATGCTACTTAGTTTCAATGCGCATGTTTATTATGAAATCTATATTCGAGCAACGTGCTTCGTATAAAAGAAGATCCTGTATTTAACGTTGCAAATATCGTCGGCATTATTTATCGTTCTGCCTTTTTTTTCTTTTTAATATGATTGAAATTACTTAAATATTGTGATTGAAATATTTGCCATATTTTCGACATTATGCAATTAATAATTTCAAGTTTGCGTATTTATAAAAGTTCAATTGCAAATATTCGTCAGAAAATTACCAGTTATAGAAACACGAGAAATGGTTTTCTAGTTAATTGCCGATACCGACTATAAAATATCGACAAAACAGATTTTCGTTAATTAATAAGACTTTAATATATTACTAATTACGCAATTTTATCATTCCATAAAATATGTAACAAACACGGATTACGAAATATCAGAAAATCTGTAAAATATTCGTATCTAAAGAGAAACAGGACAAGTAAATTTTTATATTCGGAGAACCGTCTGAATTTTAATAAACAATGTCGATGCTCTCATTAAAACGCGTGGCTGTTTCCATTTCTTTTGTCCATTTAAAAATTGAACAATTTGCATGTAGCACGTCGAACATGAGAAACATTTCCCTAAAAGCGATATTAATAAAAAGAATAAACGAATTATTAATTCTTGAAATAACTACCGTTCAACTGTCGTAAATCACTGTACAAATTTCAAATCATTCCGAACATAATAAATCCTTCAAAAGTCACCGAGTATCCGTGCATATCAATATCAATCACCGAGTCGATCGTGAGCATTTGCTGTACAGAAAACTCTCATATCATGCGTCACTGTGAAACGGTATAGTCGGTGGAAGCGATGTAGCGATGTGGTAAAATTAGATGTCAAAATACACCCTAATTCGAGGGAGATAAGAAGCCTTGCTCAGGACAGTTCTTCCATTTAAAACATTTGTCTGTGCCTTAATCGTTCACAGTTGCAGCTTAATTTATACCAATACGGAAATTACTTAAATGAAAGATTGTAAGCAGAAATGTTTCAGAATGCTTTCATTTGTCCACTTTCGAACGGTATTGTGTAATTTGCCATTATTACAATATTTCAGCTTGATATTACGTTACAAAATATTAAGTTTTCGTGTAATATTAATGCATGAAAAGAATGGTTTATTATCGTTTATAATTTACAATCTATCAAATGCTTTCATTTGTCCACTTTCGAACGGTATTGTGTAATTTGCCATTATTACAATATTTCAGCATAATATTACGTTACAAAATATTAAGTTTTCGTGTAATATTAATGCATGAAAAGAATGGTTTATTATCGTTTATAATTTACAATCTATCATTGGACGATATCTGAAGCCAAAAATTCCTATGTCGAGCTGGCCACGAAATGCGATGGGTTAAACATTAATTCACAAATAACGCATGGCCCTGAGCAGTGGCGGGCCAAGGGTCTCTGGCACTCCCCAATGAAAACGAAACACTAAAAATTTTTCAAAAAGTCTTTTCCTAATTAAAATTCATTTTTTCATTAACGTTGTGTCGTAATCGTAACCATAACAGAAGTACTTCAAGAGCTTCGTAAAAAGAACAGAAGACTATATTTTATTCTTTAAATAAATTTTTACAATCGCCTAATTAATTCGATTGAATCTGCGTCAAAAGTATCTAAATCCTATTTAAATCCCAAGGTTACAGTGGCGCCGCTTGATGCTTTAATTTACGACCCCGCTACATCGCTTCCACCAACTATACAACGCGTCACCTCGACGAGACCAGTATCGTTTCGAACGTGGCGTATCGTGTAAGAGCTGCAAATAGAATTCAGTCAGGTTCCCCTTGGCAAGTCGAGGCAAATCGAACACGATCTCTATGATTTTCTACTGGCCATTGCAACAAGCCGATCAATCTCGACTGGCCGTTAGGTTACAGCGTAATCGTTCAAGCATCGATCGACATAGAGCAGTGACTCGTCGCATGACGAAGATCCACGCTGTAAAAGGTTCTCTATTCAAAGGAAACATAGCCATCGTGTGCTCTAGCGATTTTGTTTCCTTTTTTCTTTTCTTAATAGAAACGACCAACGTACCTGGAGATGTATTCCTCTATCGCTGTCTCTTGGACAGGGCTCATGGGAATCGGACTATTGGTCGATAACCAGTAAGAACGATCGTTGCGGCTGGCGTACTGACAGACATTGTTCACGTCGCAGAAGAGGAACGGCATCGTCGAAAACTTTCGTACGCACGATCCAGCATAACCTGTTCCGTGATTATTTATTAGATCAGCAGAATTAATGAGTAGAAGGGAAGAAAAAAGAGTTGTGGCGAGCGCAAGGATCGGGATATGACGTACATTGGTCGAGGAAAAGTTTGTCATGTAAATGCTCGCATACTGTATGAGTGTCTCGTGCATTCTATGTCTCGAGAAGATTAAATACTTTTGGCAGAATACGAAACCGAGCGAAGATTTCGTTGCAAAGAAGCAGCGATTGTGCTGAATTCTTGACACCCGTAATCTTCCTTTGCACCCACTTTACTTAGAAATTATTACGAAGAGTATTTTTGCTCGCCTGATCAAAGTGAATACGAGCAAATCTGTAGAATTGAAGATACAAATAGCAATACTTATCAATGAAAGAAATTACCATCTACAGACTTTCTGATAGATTTTAATCTGACCAGTTGCTTTAGTATTCGGCAAACTCTTGAAAATTGATGCTGTCAAGAAGAAAAGAAGAATATTTGGGAAGATATTGGATTAGAACGAGTAAAAATGAGTAATTAGTGTTTACAATATTTTCACCGTTTGCATGAACTAAGTAGAGATCTACTAGGGTTTTGATCCATAATACTTGCCTAAATCTTGCGAATGCGCTCTTTCTTCACCATCCGTGTGCAGTAAACTGTATCCTTCCCAAAGTTTAATGTGCCCTGCGTCGCAACGAGGCACCGACTGACTTTGACTATGCTTCACCAATAAAATACCAGTGAGATAATCCGATGGAGCGTCACACGGTTTTCCAGGTTCTCCGGCAGGTCCCGGTACACCTATAGGTCCTTGGAGACCTGGCAAACCGGGTGGACCAGTTAGTCCCGATAAACCTGGTGTGCCAGCTGGGCCTGGAGGTCCCATAGGTCCTTGTGCGCCTTTCAATCCGTTCAATCCCGGGAATCCTGGTGGTCCTGGAGGTCCTTTTTCTCCTGGTACTCCTCGCGGACCTTCAATTCCTGTGATAAAAAAGCAGATTTTGAAAACTCTCTCGATATTAGTACATGTTAATTAGTGCTTCATGGAAAATGTGAAATATTTCTACATTTACACTGTTCTTAACACGCATCAAACTACATTTTAATCATAGTTGCACGTACCAGGGAAACCACGATCTCCTTTCGGTCCCAGTGGTGAATCAATGCAATCGTCGCCTTTATCACCCTTTTGACCAAAACTACCAACAGGACCTATTAATCCTACTTGCCCAGGATATCCTCTATCGCCCTTCTCTCCAACAGCACCAACTAAACCTGGCGCTCCGTCCCAACCTCTATCACCTTTCTCCCCTGTTAGTCCAGCCAATCCTTTCTGTCCTATAAGTTCATGAAAAAGGGATTTGTATTCTGTTCGTACAATTATTATTGCAAATAATTTCAATTCGAGCACATGTTTCGAAGGAGCAAAGTAATTGAAAATAAGTGAAAAATTCACAACATTTGGAGGATCAGTGTTAATATCTACCTGGGAATCCTGGTTCACCCTTTTGTCCTGGAATACCAGGCAATCCTTCTGGACCCGAGTCTCCTTTGTCGCCTCTTTCACCCAGGAAACCTGGCGAACCTTTAGGTCCTGGAATTCCATCGTTACCTGGTAGACCAGGAGGACCCATAAGACCCATGTCACCCTTTTCACCGTGAGGGCCAATTGGACCATGAGGACCCTGATCTCCCTTGTGTCCTGGTAAACCAGGGAACCCTTGTTCTCCTTTCTCTCCCGGTCGACCTGGCGTTCCTTGTCGTCCGTGCTTTCCAGGCAAACATTGTAGACCCTTCTCACCCTTGATTGTTGCTCCAGGGATTCCTGGAGGTCCGTTAGGTCCCATATCACCTACAATGTTAAGATTAACACGACGTGATTAACATTGGAACGAATTGTTTTGTACAATTGTAGCATGAGAATTAAAATCTGTACCTTTAATGCCAGGATATCCGGCTGGTCCTGGATTTCCAACTGGACCTGGAGAACCTCTGTCTCCTTTTTCACCATCGTAACCGACAAGACCTTCCAAACCACGATCTCCTTTCTCTCCGTCGATACCTGGTAGTCCAGGTATACCTGGTTCACCTTTGTCACCTTTCGTCACAATTGCTGGCCCCGGTGGTCCACGATCACCTTTCTCTCCCATTAAACCAGGATTACCAGGATATCCAACAGCACCTGTTAACACACGATTATTGGTATATGATTATTGGTACATTTTGCTTGAAAATGAAAGGGATCGCTGTAATATTACCTGCAAGACCGCGGTCTCCTTTGGCACCATCAAATCCAGGATGTCCCGGAGCTCCCATTTCACCGACCAAACCGGGGAAACCGCGAGGTCCAAGTGGACCAGTATCACCTCGTTCGCCTGGTAACCCGTCAATTCCTGGTGTTCCAGGTTCACCTGGTGCTCCCGGTGGTCCCTGATAATTAAAAAAGAAAAAAGAAAAGTCAAAATTGAAGTGCCTTCAAAAATATACGGCCGGAATAACTGGAAAAAGACGTACCAAATCTCCTTTATGTCCAAGGAATCCTCGTACTCCAGCATCACCTTTCTGTCCCTGAAGTCCTGGTAAACCGTCACGACCTGGTATACCAGGTTCTCCTTTCGGACCAGGCAAACCGTCTACACCAACACAAGGCAGCCCAACTTCCCCTTTCGCGCCATCAATACCATCTCTACCAGGAGGACCAGTAGGACCACGGATTCCTGGCATTCCCGGCTCACCTTTCTGACCTTTCTCTGATACTTGACCTGCATCTCCTTTGAGACCCTAAATGAATTCAATGAAAAATTAATTCACTATATTATCGAGCAAATAATTCATTGTCAATGTAAAAAAAAAACTCACCGGCATGCCTGGTATACCTCGATCACCTTTGGGTCCATCGTATCCAATAAGACCAGGTGAACCCTCAGGACCGGGAGGTCCTTCATCTCCTTTAGGACCAGGTAATCCAGCGCGACCAGGTTTTCCTTCCATTCCAGGCATTCCCGGGAAACCATCGGATCCCTTTTCACCTCGTTCTCCCTTCAAACCGGGTACACCCTCAGCACCAGCTCTACCTTTTAAACCAGGTGGGCCTCGTCTTCCTGGGTGTCCCTTTGGCCCGTCGATACCCGGTTCACCAGTATCTCCTTTAGTACCTGGGAATCCTGGAAGACCTGGTCTACCATCCGCTCCTGGCAATCCTGGCTCACCTGAACAAGTGAAATAGAAATTTTAAGTAAATCTGTAGTTCGAGATAAACAGTACATAAGAAATGGAGTGAATTATATAGGATTTGACAATTTTCTACCTTTAATTCCATCGATACCAGGAACTCCCGCAACACCAGGTGGACCTGGAGGTCCCTTTATACCAGTATCTCCCTTTTCTCCTGGAGCGCCAGGTAAGCCACTTATTCCTGGAATTCCTTCGTCACCTTTATCTCCAGTATAGCCTGGTAAACCTGACATACCAGGAAGACCCTCTTTGCCTGGTGGTCCTGGAAGACCTCTTTCTCCTTTCTCTCCCGGAAGACCAGGTAATCCAGGACTACCCTTGACCGATATTCCAGGTTCACCCCTATCTCCTTTTGGTGCGGGAACGCCGGGGAACCCTCTGGGTCCTTGATGACCAGGCTCTCCAGGGAAACCCAATGGTCCCATATTACCTTTGTCACCACGAGGACCTGGTAATCCACGTGGTCCAACCGGTCCAGGTGCACCACTTATTCCTGGCTCACCAGGGGGCCCCTAATTTCGTCAAATTTTGATTATAAATTTGTATTTCTGTTAAGAACGTAAACATTTTGAATAGAACAACTGTAAAGGTATTACTCATGTTTTCGATTAAATCATAATGTGTGAAAATAAAAGTTTACACATTATAGTAAATATATACTTACTTCGAAACCTTGCAAACCTCTGTCACCTGGTAATCCCTCTCTTCCTGGTGGACCAGGTTCTCCTTTATCACCACGAGGCCCTCTGTCACCTTTTCTGCCAGGGCATAGTTCGAGTGGTGACGGGCACACACCTGTTTAAAATGCGGATAATTGAAAATTTGCTCAGATGTGAAATCATTCAGCGCTTAAACAGTACGAGAGATGTTAATGAGAAATATCTACCATCGTCTCCTTTCTCCCCGTATAAACCTGGTTCACCTTTCTGTCCATCCTGACCTCTATTACCTGGTTCACCGGGTTCTCCTTTCACACTTAAACCACTTTCTCCTTTTGTACCTGGTATGCCTGGTCTGCCAGGTATACCGTCGTTTCCAGGGAATCCACGATCTCCCTAAAAAAAAAAACAAAGATGAAATTGAAGAAACTTTGAAATTAGCTTAAAAAGCGTGAAGAAAAGGATGAGTTACTTACAGCAATGCCCTTAGGACCCGGAAAACCTCCAAATCCTGTGTCACCCTTCTCTCCAGGAGGACCTTGAGGACCTAGTGGACCAGGTCTTCCTACTTCACCTCGTGCTCCTTTGTCACCTTTTTGCGCTTTGATCATACTCCGAGTAATTGTCGCCGGCGTTCCAGGTTCTCCTTGAGGACCAGCTGCACCAGGAATACCATCTTTTCCCTGTTAATTAGAGAAGTAGAGTTTAACGAAGATACTTCGTCACATTGAACGAGCTTCTAATTATCTAACGATATATTTGTAAAATACAATTTTTAAATATACCGTGCCCAATATCATTTCAAATTGAAAAAGACTAGAAATGTGGAACAAACGTTCGTTCAAGTTTGTGAATAGTTTGAAAAATATCTGGTACAGTTTCAGTTACGAAGGAATAATATTTTTTCAAGATACCGGTAATCCTGGTGGTCCAATTGGGCCAGGTAATCCATCGGAACCAGATTCACCGGGGAATCCTCGTTCTCCTTGCGGACCTCGGGCTCCAGGATGTCCAGGAGTACCATCGTAACCACGATCTCCTTTTTCTCCTTGTGATCCTGGCACACAATCTTGGCAACGTCCACCCACCTCTCCTTTCTCACCGGGTGCTCCCGGATATCCAGGCGTACCGTCTTTTCCCGAAGTTCCTGGTTCTCCAGGTAAACCAGACTCACCTGGAAGACCTGGGATACCGTCCAAAGAATCTCCTGGAAATCCACGCGGACCTCCGTAACCACGTTCTCCCTTTTGTCCTTTCTCGCCATCTATACCCGGTGAGCCATCCATTCCTTTCGCACCCTAAATCGACAAGCGTGTAATAACATTCGAAGATCAACATTCGTTCCATGTGGTTACCTATTATTTTTCCAATTAATACTCACCATAATCGATAATCCTGTTTCTCCTGCGAAGCCTCGTGGACCTGTTGGACCAGGCGGACCATCGAATCCACGGGGTCCTGTTGGTCCAGGGAATCCTGTGATTCCAGGCTCTCCTTTTCCACCTTTCTCGCCAGGTAGACCTTCGGGACCAGGGATTCCCTGAGAACCAGGGCCTCCTGACGGACCGATAGGACCTCTTGGACCTGGATTTCCTGGAAATCCATCAGAACCGCGGTTTCCAGGAGGACCCGGGTAGCCTGGAGGTCCTTTCGGTCCTGGTGGACCTGGTGTGCCTTTGTCACCCTAAATACGCAATTTATCATTGTGAACAAGCGTTGCCAAACAAAATATACAGCGTAATATTCGAAAAAGTTATCGATACTCACTCCTGGTGGACCTGGAGGTCCTCGTAATCCCGGAGCTCCCATAGATCCATCTCGACCTGCATCTCCTTTCAGTCCAGGTCGACCAGGGAGACCATCTAATCCGTCGTAACCTCGATCACCTTTACGTCCTGGTGGTCCTGGAGGACCAGAGAAACCATCCCTACCCTGGTTACGGTAAAAGTTTACGTCAGTTTAAGTCGTTCTACGGGTTTACTTTTCTACCAAACGAGATAAGTTTAAAAGAAACTTACACGAATACCCGGAGGACCTATCAAACCCTTTTCTCCTTTGGGACCTGGATTGCCAGGTGTACCGTGATCTCCCATTGGACCTGCTGCACCTTTTTCACCCTCTGGTCCCATTGGACCCTGACGTTGCAAATCGATAAGATAGAAATAAGAAATGACTCGAATCTTAATCAATTGTACTCGACGTTTTATAAAATACCTGTTCCCCTGTCTCGCCAGGTTCTCCCGTAACTGTTTTCGGGACGCCTACAAAAGGTACCAAAGGACCATTTGTTCCAGGAGGTCCCGGGTCTCCCTTTTTACCTTTGTCACCCTTCAGACCTTCAAATCCAAGACCCATGTTTCCCTTCTCTCCTTTTGGTCCCGGTGTTCCGTGCACACCCTGGATAACAATTTAACATTAAACATCAATATCCCATAGATTAAATGTTACAAATAAACAGAAGAAAAACTAGTGTAGATAATTACTTACATACGGACCAGGTTCACCCTTTACTCCAGGAAGGCCGCGATCTCCTTGAGGTCCTGGTGGTCCTGGAGGTCCCCTCACACCGTCGATACCCGGTTCTCCTTTTTGACCGACAGAGAACGGACCAACGAAGGCCGATTGACCTTTGTCTCCCTTGGAACCAGGAACACCCCGAAAACCACGAGGCCCTATTTCTCCAGGGTAGCCAGGAAGACCGGGTGCACCCTAAAAGATAAAGTGGCAAGCAATTTAATATGTTTCATTAGTTGTGACAATATGGACCATCTTTGATATTCGGATTGTTCGAGATTTCAGGCTTTCACAGCTCGGTATTACACAATCGTTACCGTTGCTTCCGGAGGTAAGCTGTGTTCTTACGGAAGAAATGCCCCGACGTTTCGTAAGCACTGCAGATCACTTCGTTAGAGTTCGAATGACACACCGATACCGATCCGTGTGACATTCGAACTCTGATGAAGCAAGCTGCACTGAGGAATGTGAACATTTCTTCCATAAAGACACGGCTCTGTAGCAACGATTACGACTATTGTAGTACGTAGAAAAAGTGTTTGATTTGACATGATTCAAGTGTCGATAGTGTAGGAACGCTAGATTAGAGGAATGATTGTCTGAGTGTGTGGACTGGAAAGATAGAACTACGAATGAAGAGTGCATCGCGTGTGAAAAGTTCGGTGGACACGACCGAACGAGTTTCGAGAATGTCCGCGGAAAGTGAAAAAACTAGAGTAAGAGAGAACGAGTGAACGAAAGGATAAAGCAGGGTGAATTGTGGCATTGAGAGTCGAAATATCAGAGATCGCGAATTACAGATTATCGAGAGTCGAGTAGAGTTGAGTGTTAGTCTTGGATTATCTTAGTTAATAAACTAATTCCTACTATAGTGTTACGTACATCTGTTCCGTTACAACCGTCACGACCAGGAAAACCAGAAGGTCCAGGCGGTCCTTGAACTCCAGGAACACCGTTCACACCGTGGTATCCTGGCATACCCATTTTGCCCTAGGGAAAATAGCATAATTAGAAGTAGCCACGAACAACAATTAATATATATATATATCGATCTGTAAACTGGTACGTACTCTATCACCTTTCGGTCCGTGTGGTCCCTGAAGACCGGGATCACCTTTCTCTCCCTTTGGTCCCAACAAACCTTCCGTTCCTGGAAATCCTCTCTGACCCTTGGGACCCTGTGGCCCTATTGTACCCGGTGGACCCTGTACGCATATATTGAAATAGAGAGATTGTCGACGATTACGCAATTTGTGCAACGACATTTTTTATCCCTCGGACAGCAGATGGCGCGATAGTCTCACGCACGACGGAGACCGGGTCAAATGTGACCCGGCGCTAAAATCTTTTTCGTACGTAAGCGAAATCGGAACTTTTTATCATTTTACCAGGCGTTCTATTGTTTATACGGTATTGTACAAAATTATGTTATGATTGAAATAACACACATATTGTCGTGATTCTGTAAACGTTCTCTAAAACGTGAATATTGAATATATGTGTAATTGTTTAATTTGATTCGTTTTCATTTCCCAGATGTAGCTATTCATCAAACGTATCACAGAGGAAACAGCTATTAGCCGACAGTGTGTTACTTTATAAATGAACTGAAATGAATTTTGCTGCATTTTATCGAAATCTGTGTTGAATCGTTCTTGTTTTCGAAGCAGACACGTAATGAACGTATTGAAACGTATGAAATTGTAATTGCAACAAACAGAAATAATCGTAATATTTTAAGCAACGCTGCACCTCAACGTAATTGGTTTCTCTTTATACCGTTCAATTTAGAGTTCGTGCAATTACACATGAACTACAATCAGTAGCTATTAGGTTGGTGCAAACGTGATGTGGCTTTTTCAACAGCTGAAATTCGCGGATCGATACGATATGTTAACGAAAGAACGCGCTATAATTTTACGTAGAATAATTATAAAGAACGCGTTAAACTCGACTGCGCCAAAAGAATTGTATACAAACTGCAGTTAATTATCTGCAAAACATACTCACCCTGGAACCTTTCTCTGCGAAACATTTCGGCACGCAGCAGGCAGAACCGTTGCATTTTGCTGGTGGAATTAATCCTGGAACTGGCACGACCGAGTAGCTACTTGGATAATTTTCCGAGCCTCCATCCGCGCCGTATCCTCCTTGACCCTGCGAGCGTCCTGTCTGACCAGTCGATCCACGGCTGTAAGGATCAACGCGGCCATAAAGGTCTCCGGATCCGCGATTTTCTCCATAGCCATCGCCATAAGGATCTCTAGAGTCTTGTCCTCCTCTTCCTACTACTCCTGCCCCTTCTCCTCTTGATGCTCCTCCTCCAGTTCTTCCATAAGTGTCCTCGTAACCTGGAGATCTTCCGTAAGGATCAACGGCTCCTTGATTGTTAGGATCTAGAGATCCTTGACCTTGTCGTTGGCTATAGGTTCCTCGATCTCCGCCGTCTGGAGAAAAGAAGATTATTCGTTAAATGGATCGGAAAGATGGACAGTGGAATTGCAGGTGCGACGGTCTGATTGTTGCAAATGGGTTTGAAGTAATATTAGAATCCTGGGAATAAACAATGGATGCGTATTACTCTAGCATGCGTTTCTTTCTTTCAAACTTTGGAGAATTATTGTGTCAGTTTTTGTGTCGATTTTTGTGGGAGTTTCTTTTTATGCACGAATTGATTACAAACTTTGGAGGATTATTGTGTCGATTTTTATGGGAGTTTCTTTTGATGCACGAATTGATTACAAACGTTGGAGGATCATTGTGTCGATTTTTATGGGAGTTTCTTTTGATGCACGAATTGATTACAAACGTTGGAGGATCATTGTGTCGATTTTTATGGGAGTTTCTTTTGATGCACGAATTGATTACAAACGTTGGAGGATCATTGTGTCGATTTTTATGGGAGTTTCTTTTGATGCACGAATTGATTACAAACGTTGGAGGATCATTGTGTCGATTTTTATGGGAGTTTCTTTTGATGCACGAATTGATTACAAACGTTGGAGGATCATTGTGTCGATTTTTATGGGAGTTTCTTTTGATGCACGAATTGATTACAAACGTTGGAGGATCATTGTGTCGATTTTTATGGGAGTTTCTTTTGATGCACGAATTGATTACAAACTTTGGAGGATTATTGTGTCGATTTTTGTGGGAGTTTCTTTTTATGCACGAATTGACTGCAAACGTTGTAGAATTTTTGTGGGAGTTTCTTTCTATGCACGAATTGATTGCAAACGTTGGAGGATTATTGTGTAAATTTTTGTGTCGATTCTAGTCGTATGAGCGTAATGCTACAGCAGAGTATTTTTTAAATTTAGTATTTCTTCTATGCATAAATTGACACACTTGTGATGATTTTTTTCTTTCGTCTACGAATTCCTTGAAAACATTTGAGATGTGATCTCTTTTTTTTAGGACTGTTCTGTACATTTCTGTCTCGATTTTAGTCTGATAACGATAATGTTGCAAATTTTTAGTTAATTTAGTACTTTTTTAGTGGAAGATATGAGAAATGTCGAACACGGTGAGCTTGTATTTACGAAAACAACGCGTTACCGCGGTTTCGTAAGAAACCTTGATGATCGAAGGAAGCGTATATTTGAAAACAAAGTTAAACATCCCGCGTTGTGTATGTGAAACGGGTTCTACGATTTTATGTAAATTCGTAAGTTATTCTTTCGTTCGGTTTGTCCGGCTGAATTGCAAATCTGAACTGTGGACCTTTCCACTGATGATTCATTCGCGAGTAAATATAATACAGGAAGACTTTTGTAACAGCGAATTAAAAATTTTTATTTCATTTCCACCGAAGAATATTAGCTGTGCTTTAAGTAGTATCGATGAAAACTGTGAAATTAAATTTCTCACCGAGGTAAAATTTCGTAACAAACACGAGACAGACGGTAGAGAATAAAAATAAGGAAATTGTAGCGGCTGATCGAGAACGGGAAGAGATTGAAAAGCGACGAAAGGGAATAAACGAAAGTTGAAGAAACGAATCCAGAAAATATTTAATGTTACGATTGAAAGGTAGAGAAAAATCCGTCGATCGTTACAGTTCTACTATAAAAAATTAATAAATTATCAACAGAAAAGCACGATGTAAGGCGCTTGTTTCATTCTTTTATCGAGTTAATCGTTTTGCAGCATAGTCGCGCACAAAGTTTTAAAACCTTTTCAAAATTCCATTTTCCACTAGCCCGTTAAATTTTATAGAACACCATAAACTTGCGCGCGCGCATAACCGCTGGTGTTATCGATTAATAGGAAACTATTACACAACGCCGCAAAGGCAGAAGATAAACGATCTCATTAATTAACAGATTGAAGTTGAATCCGTAAATCTGAGAATATTACCGTAAAAATCATTGCAACAGGAAGAGAGACGAACGATCTTGATCAATTTCACAATGTCTCGATCGATGTGGAAAAAGAGTGGAATAGATCATTTGACGAAACGCGCGTTTGTATAATTATAATTGCATATCGTCGAAGATCGCGGTAAATTATTTGTTCACGCAAGCAATAATACGCGAAATAAGTATGGTTAATATGATCTATATTAGACATAGTTGTTTTGAAATTTCTCTTTGGTGAGATATCGTTGTAGAAAGTTTCAGTAAAAATGCATTGTATCCTATGACGTCGAAGAAATTTCCAATATACTGAAAAAACTATTATTAAACTTTATGCTAGAACGTTGAACGTGAAAGCGCTACTTAACATGATAAGCAGTTGGCGATTTTACTGTACAGGAAAATAAATGACCTTGTTTATCAAGGTTGTCGTTTTGTCAACAACTGTGCTCGATATAAATTTATTACCATAGCCACTTTGATATCCTCCGGTACCATCAGTTCTATGACCGTATTCACCGCCATCGGGGTATCTGTTGTACCCATCATCGTAATTTCGACCGACGTCATAAGGATCTACGTTCCGCCTGTCTGCTTCCTCGGAACCTGAAGATCAGAGTGAAAATTCAATTAATATTACACAAAAAACCACTTAATAGAAGATAGAGGGAAAAAAGAAGAACGTAATTTTAAAAAATTGCAGAAAGTAAATAGAAAGAAAGACGAAGGGATCGATTGATCGCCTTGTGAACATAATATTTAGAAAATAATCGATGTGTTAATAGAGACAGAGTAATATAAAAATATGAAGAAAATAATAGTTAAGAAGTAATTTAAACATAGTATAAATAAATGATATTTAAGAAATAATTTAAACATTGTCGGAGAAGGTAAATTTTATTATTATACAGTTGCAATGAAAGCTACTCGTGTTCTCGGTAAATTTCTTATACCGACAATCTTTTGATTCATCATTACGTGAAAAAATATATATTATAGTATATAGAAGTAAAGTATTATCCAATTAAACTTAGCGTCAAATGGTTTAGCGAAATGTTTCGCGTTCTATAGGGAGGAAAATGCAGAAGAGGTAAATCTCGTGCTTACCTTCGCTGCTTGGAAAGATACCTCTCCATCGTGGGGAAATATTATAATCGTCATCTGTACTATTTGGTTTCCCGATATCACCTCGTCCGAGTGGAACAACCGGTGATGGATTGCTCGACCATGATGTGTGATTGTATTGCTGAAATGAAAGGAAATTATTTAAATACTTGCTTTTAATATAAAAATGTTTCATTTTACAATTGTCTTCGTATCTTGCATTCTAATTAGAACAAAATTACTATTTTATAGTACACAATATTTGTAAGAACAGTTTTTTTTTTCCCATAAATATGTTGCTACAGTCTTGAATAAATTTTACGGTTTCACTGATTAAACAACGAATTCCGTTTTAATCGAGTTGTGTGAAAATTTTAATTTGTAAAGATTTCGTAATACAATTAACAAGTGGTTAACTACTTATTCAGCGATCGATACAATACTGCGCATGAAAGTTATCGACTGAGATCTACGTAGATCTGGCAGACACGTGAGGGATCTATAAACTGTTTTACCGACGGGATACATCGATAACTAAATGGAACGCCGTAAGTTGTTCAGCCTAACGTAAGTGACATTATCGAAAACTGGATTACGTTCGAAATTAAATCTAATTAACGAAATTGCGTAATGTAAATCGTGTTTATAATGTTCACGAAATGCACACATACTGAATAAATGTACAGCGGGTATATTAAATTTAGCAGTTTAAACTTTATTCAGTAAGCGTTAACATTTCTAAAAAGAAAGAAGAGTCTGTAGTGCTTGAAAGCGAAGTACCATTGTTATTGTATTAGAATAACTTGTCAATTAAACATTAAGAAAAGTAGAAATAATCGTTTCTTTACAATGAAACAGAAATAAAAATTACAAGGCGATTAAAAGTAACGTGAAACACTGTTAAACGTGAGAAATGATGCTTTAAATATAATAGAAATATATTTTAAACAAAAATTTTCCCTAAAACTTAATAACGTAAAGTGCGAATAAAAAAGGCACGGAAAGAAATAATTCGGAAAATTTAGATTTAGCGTAACTTAATGATCAATATGAATGCTACGAAAGCTGCGTTAAGCGTTCACGTTGGAACGAAAAGGCATACCTAAGCATACGTATCATATACTTAGGTATACAGATTAAAAGTATTTTCAAGCAGATCCTCTTACTCTTGCATACTTGTAAGCTTGCACCAACTGTCGATAAGTTATCAACTATAGTACTTGTATGACAGAACATGTCCCATCTTTAAACCGCGAAATTTTGATATTTCAATCTTTACATGCACATATGTTATGCAATTCATCTACAACGCGTAGAATTTAATTATTTATTATTTACAGTATCTATTAAGACAAACTTACCGAAAATTAAGATTCCGAGAAGGAAAATGAAAATTTCAAAGTTATCTACCAATATGATTCAACTATCAACGCTCTATTAAATATTTCTAACACAGTATTAAGAATTTAATGAAAATACAATCATGAATACCATAAAACAATAATTTTGAAAGAAATGAGAAATCAAACTTATCAAATACACCTAAAATGTGTGAAATTTTTTTTTTTTTGATAAATCCTTAAACATTACACTTTCATGAAATTGCAAAAATTAATTGAAAATCCTGCACATTGCATCTTATAATTGTTCCAAAGAACCTCGCATCACTATTGCCACGTCGATTCTTCACTTCTTCACCAGAGTGTGTTCGAATTTCAAAAATCATATACAAAATGCACAAAGCTGAAATGTCGAACATTGATCGAACAATCTATCCGAAACTTCTTCCACAATGGACCAATTGCTACCTCGATCTGTTTAGCCCTGTTCCACGTCCGGCGACCACAATATTCAGATCAGCTCGATTCAGTCTATGCGTCATCGCGTTCGCAGAAAGTCATTGTCTTGCCCTCATTTTCACATTTTATCCTTTTTACGTTTCTGGATGGCACGCACTGGCAGGAAGCGCGAACAGATAACGTTCGTTCGTTATCGTTTCGAAATGACGTGCCACACTCTGTTTCTCTTTCGTACCATCTCTGGCCAGTCTCTCCTGCACGTGTTAACGGACTTTTCTCTCGAAAAAGCTGAATGAAAGCACAGAACAGATAATCGTTTTACGCCAATGCTGTGCTTACTTCTTGGGAAATTTTCCAGAAGAAAAAGTGGGAAGATTCGAGGGGATATTCCAAGGCGAAAGAATGTTCGGAACAAAGTTTCTTATCCTTGCAAGGATACTTGATAACTCGAAGCGATAAAATCTCCGATTTAAATGAATTCTTCACTCTTTCTGCTAATTTTACAGGATTACTTCTACCTGAATTATTTCTATAGCAACCGTGGAACATTAACGTGAAGAATAATAGTGCTCCAGGAGATTTTTTTCACACTACATTGTGATCTTTGAAAATTTTTATAATTTTAATAAAAAAATTTTATTTCTTCCACGTGGGACGCTGTTAATGTCTCAAAAGATTAGTGTTAATATTCCAGGGTTGATCTAATGTGATATCAAAAATCACAGCATTTTGTGATTCGTTTCACGGAGGTAGATAATTAAACCGAGTTCAAATAAATCGAATTGAAAGTAGTTATTACGCGAGAATTGTTCTCAACGTTTGATTGATCCTTCATTGTAGAAGGTAAAGTAGTAATTAATATTCTCGTTAAATACTGTTCGTAAGTCGTTTGCCGACTCGGTGTGATTTATTTGCTGGCGGATCGTTTACTTTTAATGTAACATCGAGATGTTAAGCTTCAATTATCTTATTATGGTTATTGATAGTCAAGCTTACAATAATCGATCATTATACTCGATATTAATGCGACGCGTTTTCGACTGTTCGTACCTATTATCGAATTCTCAAAAGTAACTGATAATACGGTAATTCGTTGCGACCTCGCCACGAGTTAAACGCGAAACAGATTTACTGATGTCACTGCTGAAAATGTAAACGAGATTACATTACCTTAATTTCACTGAGGGAAGATCTTTGTACGAATGTTCGGCGAATTTGCGACATTGTTTCGTGAAGTAAGTTTGAGTCACGTCGAATACACTTGGTCGCACGATTTTATTGTACGTACTCCTGTTCATTTCCGTGACAAATTCAGTGACGTACGAATTACAAAGCGTCGTGACAGTCTTTAATCCTTATTTTACTAAGATTAAGTGTACACATCGTCGTAATAATTTCTACAGTGATAGAAAGAGCTTAGAATTTAATAAGTAGGATTTATGTATCCATAAAAATTGTAGTCGAAATATAAAATTACAGGTATTGTTGAAAAAATGTCTAAATAATGAATCAAAAATGTCACGTTAAATTGTTCCATTTTATTCGAAATTATTCTATATAATTATTCTAAATCTTTAATATTGCAAATGTTCTAAATAGTAGTAAATTACATTCTTGAAAGATTAATGAGCTTTTTAGTATTTAAAGTCACGAACATGAAACGATACTAAATCCATCAAAGTTTATTGAATCGATGCTAATTAGAACAACCGGTTGTCATAAATATTGAACATCACAATGTAGCAGACTTGGTGCGACTAAAATTAATCATGCATTATTCTATTTATCCGCAGTTATTATGCTCAAGTACTCCCTGCAAGTAACTAAACTTTCGACAGAATTTAAAAGTCAAATTACTTCAATTTTCAAGTTGCTATTTTATTCAATTTGAAACAACTGTTTCCATCATTCGTTCTTGAAACACGCTTCCTGAATCCGTTTAAACACGGTCTATTATTCTTATTTATTAAAACGTAATAGTGTACAATAAAATTTGTGCAAAAATGAGAAAGAAGTATATGAAACTATTCATACTATGGAAAGTTCAATACATTTTCCTCTATTCTTCCACTCAAATTGTTGTTAAATGCAAATCTCGTAATATCGAATCCTTGAAACTATATAGTAAAAGCAACAGTAAACAAAATCCTCATATTCTTCAACATAAGAATTCAAACTGATTATTAGAAGTACCATTTTTCTTCTTCCATTAGAACGTCTTAATTGATGCAATAAAAGAGTGTCCTCAATCAACTGAATTTTTTTATTCCTGTCATGAAGATTACACTTTGCTAATTATTCAGAAATAATTTTCCTTATTGCATGCCTATCGATTCCCAAAAAGCAATGAAAATATTTCAAGATGTATCCAATTCTTGTAGTTCAAGAAGAAATGAATTTCAAAGAATTTCAGCACTTTTTAACAAATTGGCCAACAAATTACTAAACGATACCAAGGTAGTGAGAAGCTTAAAACGTTTCAAGCCCACGGACTTATCGACAAGATTCACCATAGACCAAACTATCAGTAATAACTAAATCTGCAAATTCGACAACTTAAAGATTCGCCAAATATTCGTCAATAAGTGAACAAAATTACCACGGACACCTTTAGAATCTGGACGATATCGTTTTTCACATTTAACCTCCAGGCTTCAATAATTAATAAACACGAAAAGATCGACACTATTTCGTTTCTTCCAGAAGTCATTGAACAATATTGAAGATATGGGATGAATTTTTAAGACACCCTGCTGTAACTAAATCTGAATTACTCGGTTAATTAAACAGATCAAGATCGTTCAGCGAAACATTCTCCACGTGTAATTCAATTCATCGCCATAATCTTCGCTCGTCGTTCATTCTCAACAGATTGCGCACACTTTGCTCGATTAAAAGCGAAGAAAAAAAGAAGAAATATCCTACATAAGCTGCGTCTCAAAAATGACTAGAAATGTTTCAAGAGACACTATAACAGGCACAGTCCTCATTTCCTCAATTCACAGAACCGTTCAAACAAATTATCATCAATGCATCTCGAAAACGGCTCGGTCCACGCGCGAGCCGCGACCATTTCGTTCAACGAAGCCAGCCCAATTTTCTTATTCTAGATACGGCGACTATCTTCTCGTGATGGTTCAAGAATCGTCCCTTTTATCGCGTTTCTTCTGACCGCTTTCGTGAATCCGCGATTACACAACCGTACAGCAGAGCGTTTCAAATTTAACACCGAACGATCCTTCCTTCCGTTCATCTCTCCTCGTCCTATATTTTAACCTTATTCATCGTCTTACCGCTCTTTTCTTTTCTTTTATTCCCCTACGTCTCGCTGACACGTTCGAACAGCGTGTGTTTTAACCGGACGTAGGATGAAGCGCGCTAATTCGTTGGCCAGCGATTTTTACAATCTCGTTGGAGGACGCGTACTCATGAGAGCGATCTGCGAATGACGCGTATGCGTACACCGCCGTTCATAATTATTAGGACACCTATTCTTCTCGCGAACGAAGAAAAATCGGGTTCAATCGTGTAATCATTTCTGTACGAATATAACGGGTGTTCTAATACATCTGTCGATCGATTTACACGTAAGATCGGTTCCTCGGAATTACGTGTACATCGAAATCACGGCTTTTCGTATGGAAAACAGCGTAAATCGAGAGTAAACCGAAACGGCGCATAATTCGCTTATTTCGACGTAAAATGAAAATAAAATGCAAACGAAAAATACAAAGTGTCAGTGAAATAACAAAATGAAAGATCCGCGTCGGCGGCAAACTTTATGTTACAGTATGAATGCTTTTTGTGTACAAAGAAAAGGGGGAATTCTCTTTTTTATGTTTAATTCAAGTGTTAACAAACGAACGGTACTGAAAAATGACTGGACAAATATGTGCGCGGCATAAATTTTCGTTCTCAACAGTTTATATTTTTGGAAATCTGTTATTTCGAAAACCGTGTAAAAAATGTGCCGTGTAAATTGGAGTAAATTGGAGGAATTGCGGTGTACACTCCTCTAGTAGACCTATAAATCAAACGTTAGTGTGGGTCAGAGATTTAAATTTCTCTGAAAACAACTGTTTCGAATTGTTGTACAAAGGTTTCTTTACAAAACAGTTACGAAGAATCTTTATTGCAGATAACTGTTATAAGGAACCGAAATTTCTGACTACACTGCACAGAAAGTACATCTCTTCGCCAAAATTAGTATCATATGCGGGCCACTCAGAAGCCAAAGTGACTAACTTCGTCAAATTAAATTTGTCAAATTTGATTTATTTGTGAAAAGTTAAGCACGGAGAATGTGCTTTGCTACTAAAATTGGAAGAATTTCAAAAAGTGGAGTTAATCATTTTGCCTTCTGAGTGACTCATATGTGTGTACGTACTTCCAGGCTGAATCATTTTTTTATCAATCTTAATAATTCTGTTATGACCGTTTAGATTCAGTTCGCATTCAACAGGTGTCCTAATACTTATGAATGGAAGTGTATATGTCGAAAGAATTAACTGATTAATTCGTAGACACGCGTGAAAGTTTAAGGCGATGACACGACGAAACACTTATGAATACAACTCGCAATTTAATTGTTAGTGTAATACGTAAAGGTGTATTTTTTACAGGTCGCTTTTGTTTGAGGGAATACGGTAAGTGGTGACAGGTTTTTGAATTATTTTCGTAGTGATTTAAAGTTTGACATCGTCGGTTCGTTAAAAAAGTGACAACTATCTAACGTAATCGTTTTTTGAAATTTACTTCTTCAACCATTTGACAATAAAACAATTATTGTTTCTTTCAGTAAATTCTCCACAAGTGTCAGTCCGCAAGGAACCTAAACCTGACACTTGTAGAGTCAGGGACTACGTTTTCGAGCCTCGCGCCCGCCTTTGTAGTTTGCCGAAGGCAACCAAGCGATTTAAATACCACCTTTTTTAATTTTACGTTTTTTTAGCCCGAAATTTTTCTTAACATATTGATGAGATTTTTCTGATGAAAATGACATCAAACGCGACATAACTGTCTGGCGTGACAGTGAACGTGTTAATAAGTAAATGTTGTTCAAATTATATCGTGTTTGATATCATTTTCATCAGAAAAATCTCACCAATTTCAGATGGAAAAAAGTAAAATTAAAGAAATGATATTTTTCTATTATGAATTGTCGAACCGTGAAATCTGGTAAAAGAAACCGATTGGTGTAGCGTTACACGCTTGACTGACAGCGAGCGAGATAACATAGGCGCAGCAATGACGCAGACCTAGGCGTAGGACCATCTATACTGACACTTGTAGAATCCAAACTGACTGACACTTGTAGAGAATTTACTGTATTTGGAATTTGAAGATCTCTGATAAAACGTTATTTATGTATATTGCTTGTTATTAAAAAAAGAGTTAAAACAGCTTTATATTGAATTGTGACATTGTTCTCGTTAAGTAGCATTAGTGGCGATTTTTCACATAAAAATAGCTCACTTTTAGTGTTTTCCTGCAGATATCTGAAAATTAATGATATTTTCGATGTGTTCTTGTTCTAGCAAACCGACTAACAAAACAACGTAAATATTACTAATTTTGCCAATTTCTCTATTAAAATTATACAACGGAAAAGAAATTCTAACGAGGTGTACGAAGCCTTTTTCTCACAGACAACGAGTGTATATTTTAAAGGCAAGTTCCTTAAATCCGTCCATCTAACTTTTCTTACAACAGTTTCACAGCTAATGACTATCTTTCATCGGCGAAACGAGCTCGTAATAACTGCATATCTGTAATCAGAATTTCTTTCAACACGATTTATCCGCCGAGTTGTGCTGTCTTTAAGAGCTTTTAACGTGCAATTGACTTCACGACGATCATCATTAATCCCGCTGCTCTGTAAACCCGTTCCTCCGACTAAACACTTTCGCTACGATACAAGTCGTTCCCGTCACGCGAAACAATTTTTCACATTTCACGCGTCACCAGGCATGCGATGAAATTTTAAAATTCAAAACTCGGCCAACAGTGTGTAGCTCGAAACACGAAGGAGAAAAGAAAGATTCGTACGTTTTATTATTACGCTGCCTGGTATATATCGTGGCCGGTAAAGCGTTC
Organism: Habropoda laboriosa; assembly: GCF_001263275.1. Lineage (NCBI taxonomy): Eukaryota > Metazoa > Arthropoda > Insecta > Hymenoptera > Apidae > Habropoda > Habropoda laboriosa. The sequence continues at coordinate 1,728,016 of NW_017100195.1, read as the reverse complement.
GAAAAGTCCTGGCTAAAACACGATCGAGTATCGATTCGTGTCATCGTAAGTCACGACTTGAACACTATGCATGAAATTTAGAGAACGGAACTGCTGAAATACCGTGTGAATAGAATAAATATTGAAAAAAAAAAAAAAATAGAAATGTGGAATTCTTATTTTGAAGCTTTTGATGCACGATTTTTCTTCTTTTTTTTTTTTACTGTTAAGATAAGTACACTCTTTATGTGACGATTTCGCAGAGCAAACTTGTTAATCCTCTGATATCAGGCAAAAAGAAATTACACTGCGAGGAATGAAAGTGGTGTTCAAATATTTGCTTAATGTACAGTATGATGTTTATAGAAGGGAAATGAAAAATCGTGTCTCGATTGTTTCTGTTAAGAATGAAATTTTTAATATAAGGAAAAATGATTTTTAACGTAAGTTTCTTTGAAAGTTTGTATAATTAGATACTTGTGAAGTGGGGGTTACGTCACTTCTGTTTGTTATGAGTAATATGGTGTTGAACTGCCATAATATTTTGTGTGCCGAGCAATAACAGGAGACGAGTATAAAGTGGTGCCTTTTTTTGCATGAAAAATTGTTTTATCAAATTTGCAAAAATTTTATCCGCAATTCTTCCATTGTTTATACTTAAAATACACTTTTTAGGTAGGTTTAGAAGCAGTCAAAGTAAAATTTATACGAAGATATGTTAAACTTTCAGTCTTACCCAAGACGTGGAACCAAAATTTAAATTTAAATAAAAAACAACGAACTAAAATAGAGGAAATTCCAAATCGAAAGATTTAAGGGTATTATGAATTTTCATGGACGCCAGGAAAGCTAATAAAACCAAAATCAAAATTTGAATAAAGATCTAACACTGGGAAAATTCTAAATTAAAAGATTCTAGGATATTTTCAATTCTCATAGACGCTAAGGAAGCAAAGAAAACCGAGACCAAAATTTAAATAACGATGAAAAAATGAAGAAGATCCTGAATGAAAAGATTCAAGTATATTTCGAATTTTCAACGAATTCGTTTCTATCCCCAAATTTTCTATTCACGCGTGAAAGCATTCTTCCTGCAGCCAGGCCTCCTCATAGAAGAGAAGCCTAAGAGCCGGCGATTAAATGCACCAGAGGATAGTAATCAAGCAGCGGTCAATTCCGAACTATTTTCAATAGTGACTAAGCTGGCTCGCGTGCCTGTACACACTGCATGTACATATGTACGTGGCGTAATAAAATTACAGTGAACACGGTTACGGCGCCGTAGGCGGACTGGTCACTAACAGACGACTGCCCTATTTCGGATTTAACACCTTTCCGTTGTTAGTCGACGACCAATCCCCCATCGAACTCTCTTATCGCATCCACGATTTTTCTCTGCCTTATCGATCACGGTTTCGATGCACTCCGCTCGAAAATAAGCTTTTCTCAGGGGATAGAGAGGAAGAGGACATTTTCAACTCTGGTGAAAATGTTAACCGTATTGCTGCAATGTGTCGTGACGTTATCAAGTGGAACTTTTTTCGGTGCAATTTGTCAAAATTCGATTGCTTCCAGTGGGATCAAAGTCGTGTTGGAACTCGTTGAAATTGTACCACAGCGTGCTGAATAGTGAGCTTCTGATATGTGTGTTGTATCTGAACCGATAAGGAATTCCTTCGAGCGATTCGTTCAAGCTGTACGACGTCGAATTGGAGAGAACAATTTCTTGATATGGATGGTTGAAATTGTGTTGTACGGGACAGGTATGAAGAGATTCTTTTAGCAATTTTGTTGGGACATGCTCGAAACGGAGTTCTTGAGACAATTTATTAACGTTGTTCTATAGAATACGAGAATTGTCTGCTGAAACGATTTGTCACAATTGTATCGTATAGAGTGGAATAGAATTTCCTTTGAAACAAATGATTGTATTCGATCAGATTGTGAAGCAATTATTTAGAGAAATTGATGGAACTGTTTCATTGACTCTGTTGCTACTGTACGAAGTGAAAGAACGCGGTATGATTGATATTAGATTGGTCGATTGAACTGTTAATCGTTTCGTATTCGACTTCTTGACCTGCGCTGATCTTCGTAACGAAGAAAGCTCTACTTAAAATGTAACTTACACCGCAGTTGACACTGGCCTAAATAGTCCGGATCGCTTTCAGTTGTATCATCCGAATTACATTAACTTCGTCGCAAATTAACGAATGTATCCCTTCAATAAACTCTGACCTAACTAATCAGATCACCAATTAACCATGTATATGCATACAATACTGAGTTAAACTACTGATAAATTCTCATTTCTATACAGGGTGGACCACCTAATTATCTTCTCTAGCTATGGTGGTACGAGAAAATTTTTGTACACAATTTAAACGGATTCAAAGGGTGAATGAACTGGGAGAAAATTTTTTTTTATGGAAAAAATGAAAGGAAGTTTCACATTTGATTTAAAATTTCAGAGTTCGAGGTCCTTTTAAGGTCACACTATTATGCACATCGATGTCTATTGCAACACACGGTAGAAAAAAATATACACTTTCATGTAAAAAGAAACAATTCTTATTTACACTCTGATACCATTTAAATGACGTATACAAATTTTCTCGTACCACCCTGTATTATCGTTGTTTACCAAAACTTATTCAAACAAATTTCTTATCTACCAAGTTCGACGAATCTGTCGAGCTTAATCTAACCAAGTATAGAAAAATTTATAGTACTATCTAATTAACGAGACTAACAGTGCATCAATATTGTAGGAAAGTGTTTAAGAAGAGATCGATATGCGTCAAGTGCGCCGATGAATGAATTATCTATTTATTTACGTTATACAGGTAAATTATGTTAACCCTTTCGTGACCAGTAGAACGTGTATGTCCTACCCGAGTGTTCAATTAAAATTCGATTTCAATTTAACATCGATTGTAGACGCGATTCGGTCGCGAGAGGGTTAAAGACGTCAGAGTGACAAGCATTTTAATTGAGATTTTGATTTAATATCTACGTAGTTTTTCCCATTATTTCGCTAAATTTCACTAAATTTCAGAATGCTTCAGATCGAGTAAGTGTCCTAACACTTAAGAGGTCCTCGTTAATCCTGCGGTCGCAACTTCCTCGAGTCTGTTTGAAAATTCCCTCGCTTTTTAAGTACTCCGGGAAGAAGAAGTAAGTCTGTTCGGCAAATCGGTAAAGACGTTCAAAGTCCTACGTGTTGCGAGCGTCTCCGCGGAGGAACGCAGAAATAACGACGCTCCCAATGATCTAATCGCGCGGACGATCGACATGGTCGCGCGAGTTGCGCGCGTTACGCCAACCAGAGGTCTGTCGACCTTCGACGAAGCTTTTTCGCCCTCACAACTCCATCTACTCTCGAGCGTGCACACAATAGAAGGAACAGACGAAGAGAGACAGATGGCCGAATTGCTCGTGTCGTGAAACGCGATTCCCTCGATTTAGCTAACTTCTTAACCGATCTGTACAATGTTCGATGCACGTGCATCGCGTGCCTACTCGAAACGGCGTGAACGTAATCGATCAATAATTCGATATGATCACATCGATCCTCTCTGTTCGTTTGTTCGCGATTGAATGGTAGAATATGTTAGATTGAACCCTTTCGCTGCGGTAGATTTCAGTGTGTAACACGCGTGGCAAATGGTAGATGTTCAATCGCGGCCAAAAATCCTCTGTTTCGGCGTTTTAAAATTTTTGTAAAATTTAAAAACTTAAACTGACGTTAAATTTGAGGATTTTAATTTATTTTGAAAAAATTTATGAATTTCTGATTTTATTGAACGAAGGTGGGATTGCGCACAAGATAAAAATTAAGGAATAAATTCACAACGCCTGTAGGCGCCAAAGGTAGTACAATTCGAAGGAAAATTTTCAAAGCGTCCATAAGTGCCAACAGCAACGAAAGCGTTGAAGGGATTATTAATGTAACGATAACGTTTTGTACGTACCCCACTGACAATCCCGGCCAGGAAGACTGCGGATGCGACGAATCTAAAAAGTGGATTTTGCGGTTATTAGACAAAATTGCAAATTGTAGAATTTTGTAAACATACGAAGATTCAGTGGGAATTGAAATGAAATTTTGCAGGTTTTATATAATAGGAAAAATCTGTTACTTTTAAATTGGAAACCGTTGAAGTTTGTGGAAAATTTGACACGTTGGGCTGAGCCTGACAATTTGGAGAAGTCACCTCTCGAATAGGACACGAACTTTGTGTATTTTACAACGGACACTTTTGAAGAAGAAAAACAGTGACGATAGAAATGGTTGACTGATAAAAAATGAAGAAGTATGGTCGATTAACTCACTATAAAAGATGAACATTTGTAAAAAGGAATTTTGAAACCACTCTGATCGTTCCGGGATTCGGAATAAAGAATCTTACAAGTGGACAACAAAATAGAACAATTAAAACTGAAAGTTGTCACGCCGGAACGTTCAAGAACTTCTCGATCTTCCCGTGACAGCGACGACACCGTTCAATCTGGAACACGGAATTTCGTCGAAATTTCACCATTTTCCACATCCGGTATTGCAAAAACTCGTCTACGAACGGTGAACACAAAGAAAGGGGATCTAACACGCGCATAACTTTTGCGAGGTTGAAAAGGCACGAAAGCGGGCGACGCGGCAAATGTTCCCCGTCAAAAGGATAATTGACCGTAAACACACGCGGGTTTCGTCCTTGAAATCCACTCGGCGATCCGTCGGCATAGAACGGGGGGATGAAAGTGCCCCCTCCGTCCGTCATTGAAATACTTGTGGCGCGTGCACCGAGGGAGAAGAAGCGGAGGAAAGTCCCGTAAAAATAAAGGACCAAGAAGAGAAAAAAGGGAGCTGGTACGAAAGGTCTGGTGCAAAAACTTGAGAAGGGTTAGAGCGTGGAAGGAGGAGAGAAGAGGAGCGTTATTCTCAGAGTTTGCCGAGGAAAGATATAGCTCTGCGGATGCTTCCGTGTCACGCCGGTACGAAAGCACAGCACGAGTAACACGTTCACCGAACGCACGTGTTCGCGCAATATAGAGATCATTGACGTAACAGGTTGACGAACCAGTAACGTTACCAAGAAGGGAAACGAAAAGAATAGGAGAAAAAAGGAGGCGGTGGAAAAGGAAAACGAAGACGAAGAAGAAGATGAAGAAGAGGTCGATGACGATGAAGAAGATGTAAGATTAAAGGAAAGAAGAGAAAAGCAAGATGAATCGCAACTCACCGCAATCCCAACCAGGTCATTTCGACCTCCCTATTCCGCGACGGGCCTAGGGAGCCGAGGAGCACAGGCTAACACGAGCACCGCACGGACAGCCAGTCACAAAATATCGCGGGGAACCCGGCACCGAGTAGACGTGGTGTGTGGACCGTCCCATCCAGGGAGGGCTCTGAATGAACTCGGGTGGAGGGAAGGAAGGTGGAGGCGGCCACCGAGCCACGCCAGCTAGAATTCCTCCGCCGAAAGGATCGGGAGAGAGGCTTCTCTTGGTTCCGCGAGAGCTCGTGTGCTCTCACAGTGTTCGCGTTTTACCTCCCCCGCTCTCTCTCTCTCTCTCTCGATCTTTCTCTCTCCCTTTGCTCACCACTGTCGTGGCCAGAGAATTGAACTCTCCAGCTTGCCTCCGCCAACTGCGGGACCAGAAGATACTAGGCAGCAAGACGCAAGAAGGAAGGACAGAGGGAGAAGCCGAAAGAGTAAAAGAAGGGAGGAAGGAAAGAAGAGTACAGCTGGAGAGGGAAGTAAGCAGAGAGGACTGATAGAAGGAGTATATAGGGAAGCGAAAGAAGAGGAAGAAGTAGGAGGGAAGAGGAGCAACAGGAGAAGAAGGAGGAGGAGGAGGAGGTGGAGGAAGAGGAGGAGGAGGAGAGGATTGCTGACCGGGTCGAGGCGAGCTTGGTCGCGCGTTGCACGAGGACTGTTGCACGGTCTCAGCCGATGTCGATCCCGGCGTAGGTCTCTCTGGCTTGAGCGAACTGAAACGAGAACCGGCGAGTAGAGCGAGAGGGGAGCATCTACCCGCCAGCGTGGCGCGCTCGGCCGCGCAAGGATACAGCTTTACGAAGAGGAGAAGAGAGAAGAGCGCCTCCTCCACCGCCGACTTAGGCCTGTCTGGCTGCGTGAAGCGGCGACCGATCGGGAGGACGGGCCAACCGGGCCGTCTGTCTGGCCCTTCGACACGCGCTGCGTCGACAGGCTGGCCGACCAGCCACCGCATTTTCCAACAACGACATCTCTTAACTACACACCAGAGAACTCGGAATCCGAGCAAGTGTGTAACCATTCGAACAACTCCTCGTTCAACTAGACCGATCGGCGTGTCGGCTATTTTAAGGGCTGCCCACCGTCACCGCAACACTCGCAGAGCACAGGTAAACAGAGAAAGACGAAGGAAGGAAGAAGGAAGAAGGAGGAGGAGAAGGAGGAGAAGCATTGAGCACAATGCGGCCTAGGGCTGCGGCAACCTTAACCAGCGCAGCCCGCGGGTTACGTCCGTTCCCGGTTGTCCTGCGAGTCGCCTGCGTCCTTGCCCTACTGGTCGTCACGTGGATACCGGTCACCGAGGCTGTGGTGAGTGAGTCCTTGAAATATCCCAGTCGCGTACCGTTCGCCCGTAGATAAAGGGCGGCCTTTGCGCGAGTATTTCGTCGGATTTGCGGTTTTCCGATTCGAATCGTGGCACTCGTCGCGGTACAGTGTTTCCATTCACCGTCTCGCTGATTCGGACGGTGTTACCTCTCCATACTGCCGTCATCGTTTAACGTCATCGTGTCGCGTTCGTTGCTCTAATTTAGAAAGAGAGAGAGAGAAGACCGGAATTAACGTCGATCTCGCTAAAGTGACATTTAACAAGTGGTGTTACTAGACGCATATTACGCATGCCGTATTTATACCCGATTCAACGTACGTTCGGAACGATTCCTCCGACAGGCATCGATGAATTAACTTACGCGGTGATCGCAATATCGATCGATCGAGTAACCGGCTCATTTAGTTGGACGATTGCGTAAGGAGAGAAAGAAAGGGGGAGGGAGAAGAAGAACGAGAGAAAGAGAGAGAGAGAGAGAAGGGAGAGAAAAGTATTCCGTGGAGTTATCGCGAATTTTCACTGCGCGAACGAGCCTGATTAAAGTTGGCACGCGAGAAATTCTCCGAAGCAAGTTTCCCCGGCACCATTTCCGGTAGATGGCCGTTATCGCGTAACTTCTGAATACGAAATCCACGAGCTTTCTTTCTTCGCGGTGCGAGACCTAGAAAGCCGATGATTGAACTCTACGTCGCATACGTGGGTACGTTTTATGAACGTAGGTGAAGACAATTTAACGTAAGACGACGTAATGTCGCGCGAGCATCTGGATCGGCTCACGTCGCGTCGTTCTATCGCTTTTTCGAACGCAAACGCGAACCTCCACGATTCCGTAACTCGCACACGTGGGAATGCCGGTTGCGTGTTGATCTACGACCGATCTCTCGATCATATGGCGAATAATTCTGCTCTGGATATAATACGATACACCGTGTTTTAAAATTAAGCAATTTTAATTCTATTTTGTATAAATATAGTTAAGTTTTTGTTAATTTTTCTCAGATGTCAGGAAACAATTTTTTCTTTTTATTTCACCTATTTAAAGTTTTTGTAAAAAGTAACACAATTTTAAATAGAATTAAACATTCTCGTGGTAATTAATTATTTTTCAAAATAGAATGTGAATACCACCAAAATGTAATATTAATTATTTTTTTATTTAACAGAGGATCGATTGAACATTTATCGTGTTTATTCGAACCAGTTACAGGCTTATTCAGTCGGAGATAAAAAGATCGAAAGAAAATCTGAGAATACATCGGTGAATACAAATAGTGCCGGAAACTCCTTTGAACAATATTTGGTTCAAATGGTATATACGTGTTCATACTTTGCGTAGGCGTGTTCAAATAAGCTAGAAAACGTTTAAATTTCATTGAGTAAGCTCGACTATTCAGCTAATCCTTAAGCAGGCTGGAAATATAGGTCGTATCATCTTTGCGTGTGCGGATCGTTTCGAATTGTTTGCAGAGAACTTACTTTAGAACACTTCCACGAAATCATTTTTTTTAACCCGAGAACATCATTTAAGCTCTGGTCTAGGTGACTTAGAGAAGCTCATTTTTAATGAATCACACATCTCTCGTGTGTTTACATAATGTTACCTATTAAGAAACGTCATAATATTTACCATTTTCTTGACAGACTCCAACCCTTTCCTATATAAAACTAGTCTAACATTTGAATCTGTTACTTTCATTAATCTTTGGCTGTAGCACTGAAATTAGAATATTCAATTAATTTAGTTTCTTTATTACTAAAAAGGACAGAAATACTTGCTTTCGAAAGAACAGTTGATCGAAAATTAAAATTATGCATACATATGTCGATAGAATGTTGTTTATAAATTTCCAACATTTATATACAGAAAAATGACAAAATGACAATTTTCTTTACACGAAATTAAAAAAACGAAGCAACCGATCTTATTACTCTAGAAAGTCTCAGATTATTGGAGACTGTCGAGCATCCTACTTGTTTCATTTCCTGACAAAAAAAAATTCGTATAGGACCCAACGTAATTTCAGAGAAAAAATAGATATTACGGTGTTTGGAATACACGAGGATCTGTATACACACAGCGGCCGCAAGAACCGCCTCTCCTCTACACCTCCGACTCGTTCGTGATGTCACGAACCGTTAAAACCGTTTATCTTGAGAACTGAGGTTACGAATAATGTACATAGAGGTATTTTCACAATTATACGGAAATTTACACGACGTAATCCTGTTGCGCAACCAATTCCCGTTTCGTTGTCATATAAATATTCGGTAATCGTTGATTGCTCTTCTCATTTTCACGTATCTTCTGTGACGAGAAGATCTACTGGCTACTCTCCAGATTGGAACAGTGTAAATGCACCTTGTGACATTGAACGTAACTGCTTGCAAAAGAGGGAACACATACGAAAGACTTTTTTTTTTTATACGAAAGACTTTTTTTTTTTTCATTTTCTCTACACAATTTTGTATTTTTAATTGAAAATTGTGCGAAACAAGTAGACAGGGGGAATTTACAAACAAAGCAAATGACAAGTTACGTGATGGTTGTGTTCTAGAACCGCCTCTCCTCTACACCTCCGACTCGTTCGTGATGTCACGAACCGTTAAAACCGTTTATCTTGAGAACTGAGGTTACGAATAATGTACATAGAGGTATTTTCACAATTATACGGAAATTTACACGACGTAATCCTGTTGCGCAACCAATTCCCGTTTCGTTGTCATATAAATATTCGGTAATCGTTGATTGCTCTTCTCATTTTCACGTATCTTCTGTGACGAGAAGATCTACTGGCTACTCTCCAGATTGGAACAGTGTAAATGCACCTTGTGACATTGAACGTAACTGCTTGCAAAAGAGGGAACACATACGAAAGACTTTTTTTTTTTCATTTTCTCTACACAATTTTGTATTTTTAATTGAAAATTGTGCGAAACAAGTAGACAGGGGAATTTATAAACAAAGCAAATGACAAGTTACGTGATGGTTGTGTTCTTTTTTTTTTCGAATTAATTTTTCAGGAGGTTTAAAGTTAATTCATGTTTCGAACGCACCTCTGGCCAAGTGTTAATTGCAAAAATTGATAGTATCGGGTTAAAAATACGTTAGGCATATTTTGACAAGTGTTATGGGCTGTAGCAACTGAATGTTCAAAGGTAATTGCACTCTTTTTATATTTAGACATCGCGTCAGGGCACAGCCCTCTTGCATACAGCACCGTATACAACACGTGTGTTAATACAGCTATTAAAAGCACAAGTACCACTGACGTCAGAAGCGGTGCTGGTGGCTAAACATTACAAACAATCAAATTTTAAGATACAACATCCTTCTTATGCTAAAACCACGAATGTACAAATTTTCACTTTTTGATTAAGCTTGTGCGTAGGCAATCGAGTACCCTTTTCTATACTTTCCTTCAACAATTTTCTATGTTCTGCTGAAAGTGTCGTAAAATCGCTCGAGATCCCCACTTTTCTACACTTCAACGTCGATATAGGTTTCCAAAATAAAAATTTACGCGAACAATTTGAAATATTAAAGCTTGAAGCAGTCGTGCACATTTTGGTTGCCTAAACAAGGGTTGAAGTGTGCCGAATGCGACTAAAATATAAAATATCAAAATTGAAGGAGAAAATAAGAAAATTTCGAAAATTTTCATCTCCACGATTATCTGATTACACTTTACATTCAATTGTGAATTCCCATTACCTATCGAATCGTGCATTCGTGGTACTGAGCATAAGGCGAATAACAAGATCTTTTCTTCTGGAGTATGTCAGTAATGGAGAACGTTATTTAAAATTAATTGAAATATTCTCTTTCTTATCAGGTCCATGCAAAAGTTCCCATCGTATACTTTCCCAGAATGTGTGTTTACTTTTCATCATATTTGTTATTAGTTGTCATAAGTAATTAATATTAATACCACATTCGGTAGAAATAGCAACTGTGAAAATTGAAACAAGAAAAGAAACATACGTTGCTTTTAGTCTCGTCGATTTCATAAACCTAATAGTAGGACTTATAGCTTCGATTTAACGGAACTACTTGCTCCTCGGTACATTCGCAATTACAGATTTATCACTACGGTGTTTGATTTGTGCAGTTGCACTTGTGCCACTCTGAAGCCCCTTAATTATCTCATATTTAGTCTCTATAATTAGCACTGCCTGTTTCCGCACTGACAATCCTGTAGCATTATATGGAGAGTTATATTGTTAGGCTCGTTCGAAAGTGTACGTACTGTGCGCTGAGGAAATGAATATAGATCAGCGTGTGTATTTCAGGAGACGATAGAATCACGGTGATATAGAAGAGAAAATACTTAGAAAATAGATTACACGCGATGTTGTGCCGTATCTTATTATGCCACAATTAACCCTTTGACTCCTGTCGGTGCCTTTAGGCCACTGACGAAAATGTTCGGCGTTTATTATCTGGATATTATCGGAACCTTCAGGCGTTTATTATTCATTTGACGAATATGAAATACGAAATATCGAGCAAAAGCGTGAATTGGCTAAAGTCAGAATAGAATGTAATTCAACTCGTGTATATGTTGTGCTATATTAATATCATTGTCAACCATTGTCAAGTGTTTGATTTTTGAGAGACTAACAGTCAATGGATTAGATCATTTTTATATACACTACCAGCCAAAAGTTTGGAATCACCGGGCATTGCAATTTGCAGAAAAATTTCCAGAAATAAGTCAGCGACTTTGAGAATTTTATAAACTTCGAATCTATAAAAAATTAGCAGCAGATTTAATATTGATGAAAAGTGGAAGGTAATTCCAAACTTTTGGCCGGTAGTGTAGGTATCTATAAGGAGAAAATTATTATGGAAGTTATTATTTGTGGGGATTTACGACTACAAATATACGTTATTAAATACAAATATTGATAATTTAAATGAACCAGTGATCCTAAGAAAAGAATAATATTGACTCGATCAAGTTTCAATTCTAGAAAAGAATAGACTGAATTGATAATATTTCTCCATAGAAAGGAATAGTATAGAGTTAAGAAAATTCGAATAAAGTGACAGTGTTGAAAATAATATTTATTTCAATCATATTTACTCTTAACACAAAGCGTTCTCGAGTTATATACTTCATTTCCCGAGACTGAATAATTGTTTACAACGTGTGCGTAATAATTGTTCATTAAACTGCAAGAAAGTACGCTGTTAAAAAGGGCAAATCCACGTTTACGTGGATTTAACGGTACGCCTCGCCCGATATCACTTGCATCTTCCTCGATCTCGTTGAAGTCACCCGGTAAACAAGCGTGTAGGCGATTTCGACGCCTGAACGGAGTGCACATCTTCTGCGGGTCATAAAAGAAAATAACTGTCAGCGTGGAGGGTGGTAAGCGACAGAAGCGGGGATGGGAATGGAATAAATGCTTAGGTCAAAGGTTTACTCACCTTTTCTGCCCTCCTTTGGACCGCCGACAGAGGCCTAGCAGTCATTCAGTATCGTGAGAAATCGTCCGAAAGGGCGTTTCGAAAATGTTACTGACCCGCGCAACAATGAAACTGTACAAACTCTGCCCTTTTGGTAATTGTGTAGTATGCTTCCGTTGTGAAACGTCTGAAAAATGATCGTTTTCGGGGAAGAATAAAATTCAGACGGTTGAACGAATACCTTTTTTACTATCTTACAACTCGAATGTCGCGACACTTTGAAGATTCGAGACGCCGCCATAGTGGAGTATTTGTATGGAAAAATTGGGCAAAATTATTTTGCTAGTTTTAGCAGAGCCGAGTGCACTTATTGTTAGAAATCATGAAATTATTTGGTACAATTTTATGATAAAAATTTATAGGAGAATGCAAAATTCAGAAGTAATCCGATTTGAATGAAATTTTCACTTTAAAATTCTCAATTTGAGAGTTGGAGAAAGAAATGTAAGAATTTACCAGCAATTTTTAAATAACCTTTGCATAATATTATTTCATGTTGATATTACACAGTATTATTAATATTATTCTTATTTTACGTGAAACATAATATTATTACAATTTTTCAAGTAAGCTGTGCATCTTTATAACGGCGAAGCGCATCGCTGTAGTAATTAGAAATTTTTATAACATTTATATTTACGGATTTAACGTCTTACCTTTGTATTTAACGATAATTTACCATCTTTGCGATGAATTTTATTAAGCTTTTACAGGTTTGACAAACTTTTTAGTAAAACAATGGCAGAAATTGAGGGCACATGGTCGCATATACAGCAACAATCGTACGAAAAGTGTGGAATAAAACTACCACAGAGCTGTAATGCAAGGCTGTGCTAGCCTTGACTAATCGAGAAAGCTTGGATCCGAGACACGTGATACAGCTCTGGTAAAACGTTCGTTCATGTGGGTAGTTATCACTGAATTATGCGTGAAAGAGAGACACTTCATCATCGCTACCTTATACGATACACCAAATAATTCGTTTAAGTCATTCGAGACATTCAATTATACTACAATTTCAGCCAAATTATTGAATTCGTCTGTTTCGTTTCTCAATTGGAATCAATACATCATTTTTTTTTTTCAACCTTTTCATACAATCCTGTAACACCGAAGAATTTACCAAAAAAGTGTTCAACGAACACAAAGAATTTTTTTTTATAAAACATAAATCCTGCATAAGCTTTACATTAATACCCTACTTAACGTTGCACAATTTTTCGTAAGTACATACACCACTCACTTTATCTTTCGTAAATCGTCGTCATTCGACAAGTAACGAAATATTGTTTCGTTCGTTGAAAATTTCATGTCCTACGTTCAATGTAGCAAAATATTTCTGCCACAAAGTAGGATTCTTCAACTAATTCGTTGCAAAACATTATTTCCGTGAAATTGTCAAATAAATCTCCGTAGTATCGTTGATAATTTCTACAAGAGTTCTGGAAATTTTCGAGGCAAACGGAAAGTCGATACGAGTGAATCATTCTCGTGGCCGAGTTACGCGTTGTTCCAACGAAAATATTGAGAAAAAAAAACCCGACGTTTCCTTTCAACGAGCAATATTACGAAATAATTCACAACTTTGCCCGCGATATCTGGGCTTCTGTTGCTCTGTAGGAAGAGTCTGTCCCTGATAACGATAAACTTTTCCTGTTGTCGCGTGGAGACAATCGCCACGCGAGGATGCACAACTCATTTGGTCTTCCTCGTGGCATGGAACAGCCCTGTATTTGACGAGATAAAAATTTGCGTGCCATTTCATTCGCGGACACTCGTCAAACCACGTCCTGATTTATTTTAATCATGTTACAAAAACTTATCGCCCACTTTTTCAACTGAAAATACCCGATAACGTTCTCGTTCCTTTTATAATTGTTACTTCTGGACCGTTTGATAATTTAAATATATGTTATCGTATTTTACAATATTCCTTCTCTCTGACGTGCATTACATAATTTATTCTACTTTCATGTCTCTTACTTAACGTTCGTCAATCCGAGCGATACAACTTTTTACACCTCGCTGTTGCTGTTTCGTTCGAGTGAGAAATTGAAATTTTCAATTTCTACGAAATTCCTTTGGTCGTCGGACTTAAAATTTCCCACTTAAAATGCGAGTAAATTGTAACTCTAGAATGGAGCTCGTGTAACATTGCAATAATTTTGTGAAATAACGCCTTTCTGCTTGCAAGTGAATTTAAATTCCGTCACTTTAAACAATGGTACGTCAACCTTGGATAATGTTAACCCTTTCATGGTCGAATTTTCTTTTTCAAGAATTGTTGTTCACTTTAAAATGCAAGTAAATTGCAACTCTGGAATAAATAACATAATTTTACGAAGTAACGTCTGTTTGCTTACTAAATAAGATGAAATTCTGTCACTTGAAACAACGTCAACCTTGGATAATCGAAGTTACGAATATGAATAAATCGTCGATACGGAGTTTCAACCCTTTCACGAGCAAATTACCCTTTTTAAGAATTGTCGTTCATTCGTCGACGATCACGTCTGCAGAGGATACCATAAATCGAGATCGATTTTCGTCGGAATAGTCGAGTGGGACATAAGCGTCCCACCGGTCTCGCCGTGTTCGTGTTATTCGGTCGAATGAAACAATTACGACAGACAGAACAATTTGACGTGTAGAATTTATGTCAACATCTGGACCATACCTTACATTTGATTCGGGTTTAAAACGCGACGCGCACGCTGAACAATACCGTAATAGTTTTCATGTGATCTTCCCGGAATATTTACGTTTCCCGTGTGCGTCCAGAACGCTTCCTGGCCACCGTTCCTGAATTACACTCTCACCTGCATTTCACGTGGCTAAATACGTAAGCTTGTCCCACCCACGTGGACGGCGGGGAACTCGAGTAAAAATAGGGAAGAAGTACCCTATTCTGTGATGCTTTACTTACGGCCAACGTGATACTTTCACCGTCTACCGACCTGGAAATACCATTCGATAGAGCATTAGAACTAGCTGCAACTTCCTTCTTTTCTTCTTCTTCTTCTAAAGAACCCGCGGTTACGATCGAGCTACGTATGAATGATCAACTATCTACTATGAGTGAATTATTGGTAGCATTGTGCTCACTGTGACAGGCGTATAATAGTGAAAATTGAAACGTGGACTAATATATTTGGGTGGAATAGTGGGCTGGAATTTTAGGCACAGCTTTTTTTTCAAACACTTGTTTGCTAGCAAAAATTTCAACTTTCAGCGGTTATTTTTGTTACTCGATATTTTTTTAATGATCTTATACTACTTATTTTTCATTAATATTAATCATTTGTGTATGATCCTGTACAATTTCGAAAATGCTCGTTACTGAATTTGTCGGCAAGTTTAAATCTCGCTATGATTTTACGCAAAATTAATGCAAAATTGCGTTACTTATAGTATAGTTATTAATTAAACATATTTTTCTCCCTTTCCTATATAAGGAGTTCTTCTTTTATTTTAGCTGGAGTTGAATTAAATTTTGATGAAAAATTGATTAGAAAGTTGAATAAGTAACAAGATAATGCGGCTTTCGTTCACATTTTGATGAATTTGCATTTAGAGATATTTTCTTCGAATTCGTTTAATCGGTAAACTTCGTACTGAAGAAACAAATTCGCTTAATTCGGCTTTCTTAGCATACGTTACGCAGTTAATTAAACAGCTACGTATTTGAAGTTTTCATTCAGAAGAAAATCGTTACCTCGGAAAGTAAGCGAGCACGCGTCTATTCGCGAGATTTTTAATCCAAACATCCTCGAAACCGGCTGTTAAATTGAAATTGCCCTAATGACAATGTCCTTCGCAACGTGGAAACCTCTTAATGTTAGAAGCTGCGGCCACATTAACACCGTCGCTCGTAGTAAAACGCATTACATGAATGACATCACGTTCCAGAACTGTTGTATGCAAATACGTCATTGACCACCATTAACCCCGTTATGTTTATAGTTCGTGTCGGCTAATTTTTATCATTGCACACGCAAACAGTTGGACCGAGCAAATGAAATGCCGCAAATTCATTACGCTCTAGTTTAATCAGGACAATCTCAATTGCCCGCGATTATTATATAATTATCTGCGCGACGATTATGGCAACGTTTTTATGTTGCAAATACGAAGACAAAAATCTGATCGGTAATTTATTATTAAAAAGATTTATTGTCAAATTTTCGGAAATATTTTAATTTCAATTTTGGTAGCGGGCATACTTCGACGATTTGAAGTTATATCGTAGATAACGCGAAGTGCCGTAAATTCAACGAGCTTCAATTTAGTCGGGGCAATCACAATTGTCGATGATTAAAAAATACAATTATCTGCGCGACGATTGTAGCAGCTTTTTATTTGGCAAACTTAAAGACAGAAAATCTGATCGTTAATTTAATGTTGCCCTAAATTTTTAATTAAATCGTTTGTTTATCGTTAGTTCGTAACAGATGGCAAATGAACGAGGATAGTGCAAAGAAAAGCGTCAAATTTTTAGAAACATTTTCATTCGAATTTTACAAGCGAACATGTTTCACATGGTTGAAAGTTAATGCGGGATATAATGAAACGTAACGGGCATAGTCGATGATGGTTAATCGATCACGCGTGTAACAAGCAATTTCAAACGTGACGTCGTCGAAATATTTATGCGGTCGCGACACAATACGGCGAATCTATTTACGGTCTGCTGGGTTGTAAATTTGAGAAAAGTGCGGTTACACGTAATAGAACAGAGTAACGCGAGTGATAGAACGTTGAGCAGGGTGCACGGATACACGTCACTGGGTCGTCATCGCTAATTCGTGTCATTTATTTAGAAAGATGCAACGCCTGCCAGTGACATCACAATCTGATCTCATTCGTTGCTAATGCACGGGTTGTATCCAATAATTATACCGTAGAAAACATTTACTCGTGACCAGACGTCTCTCCTTTCATTTTATAAGAAACTTCAATTCACAGACACGTCCAATAAAAATATTTAAATTCACCTCGTACGAGTAAGTTTCATTATTTTTTTACATCAAATTCGAGGAGATAAAGACACTAATAGAGGTGAAGATTTCTACTACAAACCTCAAAATGCCTTTCGGCTGCACTGCCGTTTGTTTCGTTAAAAAATAATTAGGGGAGTGAAAATTGTAATCACAGTGTTTCATTAAGAAACGTAATTAGTGATCTTCGTAAAAACGATAACGATGCATGCCGCCGGTGAAACTGGCTTCGTTACTTTCATTAATTAAAATTTATTATTATTACATGGAAAATTTTGTTCAATTATTAATTTATAGCTAGTGCCTGTACCGAATGCACAAGCATCGCATAATTGTGATACGAGGCTTCCTTGAACAGCTTCGATCACTTGTTTAGGTGGGTTTAACCCTGTTTAGTGCGTTCTTCCGTTAGACTGTACATTTTAGTTCTTTGGGTCAAAAGAGACCCAAGGTCTCTGGGTCTAAAAAGACCCAAGGTCTTCGGGTCTGAGACGTGTGACAATTTTTGTTACCAGCATGTCATATAGAGACATAGACAATAAGCTTGTATACGTCGTTCAAAGTGAGAGTAACCTCGCTCTCGGGCCGATTCTCGTCCGTTCTGCGCATAGACAGAGAGCGTAGCAGAGGGTAAGACGGAGAAAAACGTAGGTGGTTCAGTGGTGGGTTTGGACGTTTTAGTGGTTCTAGCCCTGCCTTAGGCACGTCCCATGCCCGAACCGAGGTTACTCTCATTTTGAACAGAGTATAGTAGAATGTTAAGGAAACATGAACTTGATAACAGCATAAGTTATCAGCAAAAAAAAGTATAAGAAGTCGATGGGTCAAAAAAGACCCGAAGGCAGCACTAGAGTTCACTTGTCAAAAGTAGTAAGGTCAGCTTAAAGTGTAAAATTAATTGTTGACATACTTCCGATTACTTCTATCAATCCTCTGTGGTTCTTGGAACGGGGGGAGTGATAAAATTCTGCTGCACCAGCAGTAGAAATTAACAGAGAATTTCCCAACATAAACAAGAAGATAACCACTGCATATCTTAATCAGGGACAAGAAGTAGTGTTAAATAGACTCAGAATAGGTCACACGAAGCTCACACATTCGTATCTACTCTCCAAAACCAACCCTTAAATTTGTAATCTATGAAATTGCCAAATAACCGTTCAAATTGAAGGAACTTTGAATGAAAATCTAAGTGATCATCTACAAAATACCGAAAGTATTCCCAACACACTTGATGTTCTGTAATAAAATCGAATTTGCTGTAACATATTTACTCTGAATCATCGTCGCTAATAGCCAATTGAAAGAAAAGAAGAAACTTGCTTCCACCTTTTCCAGATATACTCTGAAATAATATTTATATAACTACAATTATCGAATAACTGTCTAATAAAAACAAATTTAACGAAATTATCATTCTGATTCAGGATGCTCTCGTTACGTAACAATTCGTATCGCCTGCTGCTTGAGCATCGAGTACTATCGTTTAATCGAGCACTTGTAGAAAACATAGCTCGGCTAAACGTTTATTTATACATCGTTTATCTCGGAATTGTTGGGAAGAGTGTAATAAAAAAACGGTGTACGCTACAGCACGTGTTGACAATTATTCGTTGCTCGTTAAATCAGTTTCAACTATACACGAAGGCTACCATAAGCGTGACATCACACTCTAAAATTATTTATTAACAAATGCGTCGTTCGCCGTTACTTCATATCTTTAGTTACTTAATTGTTACTTATTCGAGGACACTTCCAACGATATCGCTTGCGTCACGCAGCAAAACCTTGTTTGCGCGATTATAAAATGCCTTGGTTCGACGAAAAACGTACTGCTTCGTCCAGAAAGGGGGACGAAATACACAAGATATTTTTTTAAGAGTTTAAAGATCAAACAGAAAAGTCCAAACGAGGATTACAAATGAAACGTACGCTGTTTTAATGGTTAGTTAGCTTGATCCATAGAATGAATTTTTAAATACATTTATACCAATCAGAAGTAAAATTTGGGAATTCTGCGGAGCTTCTGTTATCGCGCGATGCTTTGGGAATGAAAGCTTAATGAAACGAGATTTCGCAGGATTTATCACGTTTGAACAAAATATATTTTTCCTGTTGGAATATCGAAATGAGTACAGCATAACAATGTCGCATTGAGGAAAATAATTCGCTGTTTTATCGTTAAACGATGGCATTTAAACGCGCTTGTTATATACTCGGTTAAGAATTTATAGAAAACAGTGTAGGCCACAGTAGCGTCGACCAATAACTGTAAACATGAGTATGTTTCACTGAATGTCATAAATTATCGTAAATGAATGGTTGGAAATTTCTCGCATGCTCGGTGTTGAATTCGTATTTTTAGCATTTCTACTAAATATGTACCTCGTTGATGTGTTCCTACTGTTTCGCTAAGAAAATTAGAACATCTCGTGAATTATTCAGTTCGCAATAATTTAAGTGTACTACTTTTGCACGCAGAATAACTCAAGAAATTAATTTATCTCAGAAAAATTATACAGTTCCGTTTAAAAAGAAAGAGTGCAGCTGCACTTTGAGAAAAACCTGTTGGAAAAGTTCTTCATCACACCTCGGAACAATTCTTCATTCAAGTCTTGATATTGTTACATCTATTTGACAACTTAAACGTTGCTTGGAAGCGAGAACACGTTCTTATAGGTAAAAGAGTGCTTCGAGACATGTTTAACACTAGATTTTAGGGACATTTCTTATATACCGATTTGACGAGTGAACGAAACCGCATATTTTCTTTAAAAAACAACTTATTTCAGTTAAAAACAACATATTGCACACTGTTAACTGATAAATGAAACTATGTGATATTATATATTTGTATAAAATTTATAACAAGTGGTAGAAGAGAGATGTAAACGATTTCTGTAATTTTCCTAGTGAAATTCGAAATGCGTCAAAATGGCGCGTCCCGTAAACCCAGTACCGACTGAGAAAATTCAAATATCTCCTGAATCGTTTAGTTTCCACTAATTTAAGTCTACTACGTTTCCACGCAGAATCCCTCAAGAAATCAAATTACCCAAAAGAAAGTTGTTACTTCCATTAAAAAAAAAAAAAAAGAATGCAACTGCACATTGCAACCGCCTTAATGCAAAAAAAAATGTACAAAAATAATACAGAGGTGTAACTTTCCCTCCCAAAATTCTCTTCCATTTCCAACCGTTTCAAAGATATTACACAGCTCCGTCCAGTTGCGTGAGATATTCTGATATTCGTCGATCACGTCGGGTGCACGATACAACGTTTCCGAAGTCGCCAGTGACATCACGCCGTCGAGTTATTTATTACGAACGTGAATGAAACAGTCCAGTGTGACAATCGGAGATAACGTAGAAGCTCTCCGAAGGAGAATGGACGGTCTGTTTATGACTGACCGATAACCCGACGTATTCCGTTTGCGCGCGCGCGCACGCCATCCCCTTCGCCCGCCGATCCTTGTTCTACTGTCGCCGCTGTGTTTCTCGGTAAACGGTGGGAAAAAAGGAAGAAAGAAGAACTCCGAAATTAATGAACCGTGCCATAGAGTTTATCGCCACGAGTCGTTGGCATGCCGCGTCGCTCGTAAACTCGCGGTACGCTCTGGACCCCGATACGGTGGCGACTTTCAGCGTTTCATGGAAATCGCTGATACCGGGGCTAATAATAACGGCTACGCCATCGCTCTAATAATTCTCGAGGGTTGAAATCGATTGAAGATCGTGGTCGTTCGTAGAGACACTTGACCAGCGGTGTACTGACGTGTCGAGGACCGTGGATCGATCTGTTACACCCTCAAATATTTTCCTTCTTAGTCCTTAGTTATCTGTATTTACGAGTTCACTTTCACCATTAACTCATACTCGACTCTTCACTTTCCAACTCTCCTGCATAGTCACAACCCCAAAGACCACCTTCTCAGAACCCTTAAATAGCCCTATCTTCTCCATTCTCGCGTTCATTCTCTATTTTACCACGTAGGAATTCTGTTCCTACAGACGATCCTTGATCCTTGAGTGTTTTAATTCAGCGATACCCCAATATCTGCTCCTAGTTCCGAGGACTTGGAGCAAACCGGGCATCACAGATCGATGGATCTCTGTTTTAGCGAAGCTTTTACACGAACGTCACGATACAGGGTGTGAAGGAAGTATTAGGTGTAGAAATGAATAATACGAATTTTTCGGTGTAACTTGGAGTTTATCTAGTCCTTGTGTAGGCAACCAAAATGTTTACGGTTGTTTGAAACTTGAAGATTTAATGTTGTTCGCGTTGATTTTTATTTAGGTATGTATGGACGTGAAAATGTGGGAAAGTATAGGGATTTGGAGAAAATTTACGATAACTTCACGTGAACACAAGAAATTGATGAAGGAAAATATAGAAATGGGTATCTAGGTACCTACACAAGGGAAACCGTTGCTTTCTGTAATTTTAAGCCATCCATTAGGCAAGTGACGAATTTTATCAAGGGAAAATTGCTGTGTCTTTAGACAAGATCCAATCGTCGAGCCTTTGGAACCGTGTTGCATGATTTTGTAGCATTTTTTATTACAATTCGCGAAGAATGCAGTGTCGGATATGCATTTTTGTCGTAATTATTGACTCTACTGAACTGAATATTAAGGTTAGGTTACATTTAGCTTTACTTCGAGCTGATCGTCGTTGGTAACAGCTACGCTGGTAGACAAAAGTATAACACACCTCGCTCAGTTCTTACTAACGTATTACGACACTACCGGTCAAAAGTTTCGAATCACCTGCTAATTTACGTCAATATTGAATTTGCTGCTGATTTTTTGTAGATTTGAAATTGATCTTGTGGAGATCGATAGCACTTTGCCTTGAACGAGGATATATTTGTTCAAGTATTCTTAAAATTGCTGACTTTCTTCTGGAAATTTTTGTACAACTTGTAATGCACAGTGATTCCAAACATTTGGCCGGTAGTGTATAAACGTACGTACTTGAGCAAAGAGAAATCCACATAAACAGAGTGTTGTTATAATATCACCGCGATGTCAACAAACGAAACGTGTCAGAACATTTCTGTGTAAAAGGATGTTTTGAAAATCGAATAGGACAGAATTGTCAGGCACTACTGTTAGTCTCCCGGAGACAGCCGTCGTGTCAAGTTATATTTGCGTGTTCCGTCTTATAAATTCTTTGTTAAAGTGTTTCTGTGAATATAAATTAGAAAACTACTAAAACTAAAAGCATATCACCAGGCAAGTCGTTAAACGAGCATTAAAAAATATAAATCCTGCAGTTAAAAGCGCAAGAAGAAAGAAATTTGATTTAAGATGAATTTTAATTCTCTAAATGTTTACAAAAGTGTGGATTATTCATTTGTGCACTCAATAATTGTCGCGGCTTCACTTCTGCATCATTGGAAAATTAACGTTGCATTTTTCTTTCTTTGCATCAACTTCTGCTCGACAAGAAGAGAGAAAGTAATGCTGTAAATATTACAGTTTTCGAGATAGACGTTGATAAACTTTCGCAACGATTTCATTTGTGTGGAATTGTGTGCATAGACTGGGAGCTACTGCCACTAGGTTGAACGAATTGAGAGATAAATTGTTTTATAGGAAATGGTAGTGTGTTTCGATATTCTCAGTGTAGCGGATAGACAATTGATTAGGCGTTGTGGTAAACGGTCGCTTTGTGCGGTGTTTGTATTATTATGAAGTTTTGGTGAGACCGAAGTTGGAGTAAATTCGGCGATAATAGAAAAACGTGTAATAAATATTTACAGATTAATTAATAGAACGTGAAGAATCATCGGGGATAAAGAATTTTTAACTAATTTCGCGCGTATCTGTGTTATAAAGGAGCTATTTGTGAAGCAGAAGTGCAAAAGAAGCAATCACTTGTTACCGTCTCTGAATTATTATTACAAATTTCTTAATTGTACAATAGTAGTAATTATTGACATTGTTATTTCTTTTACAAATGTCAAAATAAGCTTTTCAAAGTTTTTAAGGTTTCAAGTTTTAACTTCAAACCGTTGACACTTGTAATAGAAATAATTATGTCAATAATTACTCATGTTTCAACATTAAACGCTTGTCAAGTTTCAACATTAAAGTATTTAAATTTTCCAATTCTATTAATTGTGTGATAATTTAACACACTGATAATGTGTTAATTTAATAATTTGCTTCTTTCTGAAGTTAATTACTGCGATGCAAAGTGCTGCGAGTAAACTATTGAAAGGATCAGTGTGCGATAGAGGACTGTAATATGAAACATTTCGTACCGCGATCTGCTACTAATCGATTTCGTGGAATTAATTTATCAAACGTTTATCGTTCAGATTTGCTTTTACCAATCGTCTGTCAACTGTGAAACTATGTAACGATTTTGAGCGCAACCGTCCTTTATCGTTAATACTTAGGTAGTATTTATCATTTCGAGGATTAAAATACAGCACGTCCGTGTTGTAAAAGAAAAGATACAGGTACGAGGCAAAATTACTGCGAACTTCTTGCTAAAAAAATTCTTTACAAAATACAGTAAATTACTATAGCACATAAATATTTACGAATTCAAAATAAGCAACGATAAAAGGAAATGAAATAATAAAATAGCAAAATGGACTTATTTACGTTGAATAATAAAGTGAGCAGATTATTGATCGGTATTTATCGAAATTAAGGAAGCGTTAATAAATTCAAAGTGATAACAAAAGGAAGATTCGAAGTTGCAGTGAATTCGACGATAGTACTGTTAGATTGAGCAAATTTTCAAAGATAAAGTAAAAGTGCATCTGAAATACCAAATTAAAACACGATCTTTTCGTCTGATTTGACAAGATTTAATCACCGATCCGGAAAGCTAATTCAGAACGTCCGACAAGCACACGATTTACACCGTAGTTTGCAAAATCGACGCATAAATTAGCGGAACAGGAGCAACCAAGCGAAACCCTTAAAAAGTAAACAAATCGAGAATCGAATAGAAATGAAGCACGGAAAACGCGAACACGCGAATGCAAACAAGAATCTGGTTGAAACGATAATCGAAATCAGCATGTCGACGAGCTTCTGGAATTCATTCGAATAGCGTGCACACGCCGTAAGCATAATTAGCGTGGAGGACCGTGAGCATCGACGAACACCAGAGATTTCGCGAATCAAACACTGTACACAGTCTCTAATGGCGTCAGTTTGCTATACAACAGCTTCTAGTGGTGATGTCTTTGCCTTAAGGCTGAATCTTGTTTTCTTTACTAACCTCGTTTTCAACCTCCAAGCACTTAATCGTTTTTCTGCAGAGCACATATGAAGTTCTTCAGTTTTGTTTTGTTGTCACGGTTTTCACGATGGAACAAATTTTAAATTTCTCAAAATAATTTCACTTTATATCGTTTTGTACAACTTCAAAAATTGTGGTTTTTTAACAAATATCACTCTCTCTTGTTTATATGAGAAGAGCCCCGGTTTTCATTTGTATATTTAGGGTCCAAAACGATCCAGACGCGGTCCTGGATAAGGTTTCGCTTTCTAAGTGGAAGAAATCCTAAGGGAACGTACCAAATGATGCAAAATAAGCGTGGAAATGATTGTCTCTATCGTGCGCAAGTATTTGAGTGGTATTGGTCGCAAGACGCTTGAAAACGACCCAAGAAAACTTTGAACTTCTCAAAAATATTGTGCTTTTCACGAGAAACCACTGTGTAACTATTAAAATGTGACTATCCTCCGAATCTGGCTCCAGCCGGCTATTTCCCCTTCCCAGAACAGAAATTAGCCATGAAAGGGACTCGTTTTTAGCTTGTAGAAGCAATCAAATGTAAAGTGACAACGACTTTCAAGACTATTCTAGACGACAAATTTTTCAGATATTTCCGACTATATGAACGTAACCAGGAGTCCATTAACCCTCCTTTTTCACACTTTTCCAACAAAAATATAAATTCGTTTCAAAGAAATACAAGAATGAAATTTCGTTTGGGTCATTGACGACTCAGATTGCCTACGGAGAATTAACTCTCTGATAGTCTTATTGGCCGGAATTATATTTTGGTAGTCTCGGTCAATTATTGCCTAAAAAACGTACAAATCTTATTCAAACCAGTTTGTTCAAGCTGCGTGCATATTATTTTCTTCCCCCCCCGTTTCTGCAGACAAAGAGTCCACAGAGAGTTTCGAAGGTGAAAACGCCTTGCCGGGAATATCCCGGAGTTCGACCGCAAAGAGTTAACAAAGGAGGAGACTCTGTCGAACGTTAAACGATAAAATGACGTCTACCTGATGAAATTTTTTAGTAGAAAGCACGAGTCCGGGAACTTTTCGAATCCGCTGTGTATAAACACTTTATCAATTGGTAAATTACATCAGGCGTTGGTAAACGGTGTCACGAGCGTTACCAGAACGTCGGTTGATCTATGTAGGACGTTTAAGGGTGGACGCAATCTGTCTCTTACGAAACGTTGTAACCTCGATAGACACTATCTGAAGAAGCTGCGGAGTTCAAGGGGTCTCTCCCGATGCGTGTATACCGCGTCTCGTTCTCTCTTTCTCGCGCTGGGAATATCGGGGAACCGTGGCTGGAAACATACGATTTTCGTATCACGTTCCCGCGTCGATAGCAGGAATTTTAAAACGTCCACTGACTGGTGAAAATAGAGCAATGCGGTTAGTCGCGTCGAATCTAAACGGGCTTACGTGGGCTTGCGGCGAGTGGTGGTACACCTTAACCGGGGAAAAATCGCGAAGGTAGCTAATTAATCGACTACGAGAGATGTTCTCGTTGGATTTCGCGTTTAGAACATACTCTGAACATACATTACGTTTAGAAAATACTCTGAATTGAGTTCCAGCTTCTTTGACTTAAATTAATACATTTCCACGTTGAATGGAGACTTAGCATGTGTACGAAGTGGGAAAAATTGCGTTTTCTATTTGATTCGGTTTAAGAAGAATTTGACATGTGCGATCTGAAATTCTTTGACTTAAATTCATATATTTCCAAGTTGAACGAAGACATAGATTTCGCTTAAAACACTGTGACTTGGGTTCCAGTTTCTTCGATTTAAATTAATACATTTCCGCGTTGAATGGAGACGTGTAGAAAGTGGGAAAAATTGCGTTTTCTATTTGATCTGGGTTAAGAAGAATTTGACATGTGCGATCTGAAAATCTTTGATTTAAATTAATAAATTTCCAAGTTGAACGATGACATAGATTTCGCTTAAAACACTGTGACTTGGGTTCCAGTTTCTTCGATTTAAATTAATACATTTCCGCGTTGAATGGAGACGTGTAGAAAGTGGGAAAAATTGCGTTTTCTATTTGATCTGGGTTAAGAAGAATTTGACATGTGCGATCTGAAAATCTTTGATTTAAATTAATAAATTTCCAAGTTGAACGAAGACGTAGATTTCGCGTTAAAAAACTGTGACTTGGGTTCCAGTTTCTTCGATTTAAATTAATACATTTCCGCGTTGAATGGAGACGTGTAGAAAGTGGGAAAAATTGCGTTTTCTATTCGATCTGGGTTAAGAAGAATTTGACATGTGCGATCTGAAAATCTTTGACTTAAATTAATAAATTTCCAAGTTGAACGAAGACATAGATTTCGCTTAAAACACTGTGACTTGGGTTCCAGTTTCTTCGATTTAAATTAATACATTTCCACGTTGAATAGAGACTTAGCATGTGTACGAAGTGGGAAAAATTGCGTTTTCTGTAATATTTGACATGTGTAACCTGAAAAATTTCGTGGTGCTCGAGATGGTGGTTGGCTGGCTATTATTTTGAATCCTGTGAATGAATTTATCTTGCTGCGAAGTGTACGCTTCAGCTGATCATCGCCGAGGGAATGTGTGGATTACATTTCACGAACGTTTTGTATTTTCACGGATAGGAAAACGGATGTTCTTTGAGAATTTTTTGTTAAGAAAGTATAAACGATTCGTATTTTTTTCATTAATTAAATCAGCTTTGGCTGTAATCATTTATTTATTTTACGAAATACCTATGCTTCTGGAGTGTATATCACAAGTAGTTAACGAAGGACTGAAGATTGTCTACAAATGAAAAGGAAAATAAATTTTATTTATATTTTTATTATTAAAGTTTGAATAGCAGTAATT
>NW_017100195.1:1681041-1700608 GCF_001263275.1 Habropoda laboriosa | reverse complement strand
GAAATTGATTATTCATGTAGAAATAAGAAAAGACTAGTTAGTATCAAGCACAAGGGGTTGTTTCATCTAACGAACGAAGGCTTCGCGATTCAAAGAAATGTATCAAACTTTTACGGTGCAAATTTTTCGATTGAGTCTTATAACACTTTGAAAACATCACATTTTTGTACCGTGAAAAGTACAGACTGGGCAATAAATAAAATACGAATAACTTATAACAGAATTGTCCGATTTACTAAACT
Organism: Habropoda laboriosa; assembly: GCF_001263275.1. Classification (NCBI taxonomy): domain Eukaryota; kingdom Metazoa; phylum Arthropoda; class Insecta; order Hymenoptera; family Apidae; genus Habropoda; species Habropoda laboriosa. Next base: position 1,700,366 of record NW_017100195.1, on the reverse strand, counting down.
TCAAATAATTTAAGTAATCCAAATTTTAATTAATCTATAATAAACTAGCTTCACTTACCTAACACAGTACCAAAGTAGTAAACAGCTTAGATGCATAGTTAGCAAAGAAAATCATAAGTCAGCGTGTTGAACATAATATTCATATAAAAAAAAAAAGAAAAGAAATGGTATACTATCCTTTATAATTTCAAAATTATCATAATGTGAAGGTAAAAATTTCTACGTCGAGCTAGCCTGGACACAAGAAATGGTCCTGAAAGGGTCAAAGTAAACCAAAAATCACACCTCTTATATACCAACACTGTATTCATGATCGATGATACGTCGAAAAATTCAAGAAGAAACCGTACACAGGAAGCATCTCCTCTCGAAACATCGGCCTAGTACAAATCTATCAGAAATCGTACAAGTCGAGGGATATGTTCGGCTGTCAAGCACGACAAACAACAGTGGCGGTTTCCGTTGAGCCCGGTCGAATGAAAAATAAGCCCGGAACGTGGTAGGAAGCGGCGAACGATTAGGCACGCGACAAAAGGGATCCGGCGATCGGGAATCGGTAGGCAGCGTTCATGGGATCGATTCCCAAAAATAGGGCGTGTACCGACCGCATATCCGTTTCTATTTCCGCGCGCGTGCAACGCGCGTATCCAGGCTCCGCAAGCTCAATGTATATAAGCCGGATATTTTTTCCCGCTCACGTGTCGGCGATAAATTAAAGGCAGGAGGAAGCGTGGCTCTCGCCGCGCTCGCGTTTCGTTGCACACGAAATTATGGAGCGGAGATGCGACAAAAATCCCTGTTTGTCGGTTCTTTGGATAGCGTGGCTCGAAGTGTGGTGCGTGATTGTTCGATGCTCGATACGCGGCGAACATGCTGCTTGTTTTAGCTTCTGAGGGGTTTTCTACGGAGTAAAGGGTAATCGCAATCTTTTGCTTCGATGGAGGAGTTGAGGGAAAGGGTTAAGTTACTCTGAGAGAGTTAAGAGTAACTTACAGCGGGTGATCAAATTATCAGAGGCACGATAGAAATGATCCTTAAAACCTTAGAGCGGACTTCGGGTCTTTTTTGACCCGCCGCCTTTTTATATTTTTAGTCATTTTTGCTGTTATCAAGTGTACGTTCTTTCACATTATTTTAAGCGTTTATTGTTTAGGTTCATATGTCGCGTTGGAAACAGAAATTACTACAGCCAAGGTCTTAGGTCCTTTTTCACCCAAAAGTCTTAAGCGTACAGTCAAAGCGAAGAACGCAGTCTTGTATTATTTACGATTGTCTCGGTGAAAATTTTTCATTTCTCGACACAGTAATTTCGAATATGCCTCTCGTAGTTTGGCGCAACTCGTGTATCTCGCAAGACTACATTGAATTATTGACCTTAATCACTTGCTGACGCGTTAAGTAACACGTTATCGCTTGAAACTTCCGTTTTCACCTCGACACGCGATCTTCAAGCTTTACTCTCTGCTCAGTCAAATCTGATTACAACTTTTTTTTACCATCTACATTGATAATAAAAAGTAAACCACATCGTTTAAATCTAGTCCGTCTTAAAATACGACAAGCAGCTTAAATTGCAACTTAAACTACTCGATAACAAATGAATCATACCTCTAAACGTTAAATTCAATTAATTGCAAATTATAAATTAAATCATACACAAACCGCGATAATCTCATAGTTTGAAAGCATCGTGAACAAGAATAACGATCGTTCTTCTCCGTTCATTTTTCAACGTGAACAGTTTTCGTTAATATGTCAAGTGAAGGTTCGAGTAAGGTTCGATTTCATTTCCCAAATTGTCAAATGTAATTTCTCCTCCATTCGCGTCGCGAAACAACTGTCGAGTTTAAATCAACGATCAATGGCAGATAATATTTTCAAGGGCAACGGAGGTTGAAGTGTTAGATTCACAGCTATAGATTCCACTTTGTCGTCCAATTTTGGTAGCTTTCTGATAAGAGAATTGTAAACTTGAAGCAAACAGGGATAAGATATGTGCGAAATAAAATCTTTTGCCACAGAAGCTTAGGATTATGGTTTCACCAAAAAAAAAAAATGGCAAAACGGCACATATTTGGTTTAATAAGATTGATTGGAAATGATATAGAGATGCGTTTGAATTTAGCGTATAAATCGGCGGAAAGCTTTTCGACTGTCCAATATTTTGAGTGAAAATGTGCAAAAGAGTGCCCGGTTATTGTCACAAGGGTTAAACAGTGCAACGAATGCTGGTATTCTGGAGAAAGAGCACCGCGACGCGAAGGCTGATGTCACAATTGGCGCCAATGTTGTGCTCACATGGTCAGAGTCGGTCGAGCTAAACTTGACACTCGACCCTTGTGCTAGAATCGCGACACGACCGATTAGAATTGGATCAAAACGTTTAGGCTTACATGGGAGTTCAATGCTAAGCGCAGCGGCGAGTGAAGGATTCAGTGTGCCGTATTTATTGGAACGTTCTCCAGGAATGTTTGTGAGAAAAATTTGTTTCGCGATGAGGAACACCGATCTTTCTGAAAAGTGTTGTAATTTTTGTTGTTAATTAATCATTTGAATTTTTCCGGGATTCTAGTGTGTGGGTATTTGTATTGAAAATAAAGATTAAACGTTGGATCGTGGTTTGGAACGTTGAATATTTTTTTGGTAACATTTTGCTTCGTTTCTGTGCTTCTCAGTGAAAAGTATGGTGGTTTTAATATATTGCATTGATGTTGAACTTTTGGAGAATAAATTTTAAAGGTGGACTGAATCTATTTTATTCGTATAGTCATTTTTTATCGTATTTAGGAGAATGAGGCAAGGTTCTATTGGAACAAAAACAATTCTAGACTTCTTTATTGCTATTAGGAATACTGAGAGTGCTCTTATTCGTAGTTTCCAAAAAATAGCAGAAATAAAAAGATGCTTGCAATTGAAAATATTTAGCTTCTTGTAGTACACATGGAAATCATCAAAATGTGATTAACTAGCGATGTAATCGAATGTTTAAAAATGTTTCAATGGTGAAACAAATTTCGAAATAAGAAAATCCAATGTAAACGGTAAATTTAGCAATTCGCCTGTATTTGATTAATTTTGAAACATCAACGGTACGATAAACAGACCGATGTAATTAAAATTGAATTTTCAGAGAAAACGGTGCTTCGAAGTAAATGTAATTCATGGTATAATTCTTCTATTTCGATGCAACACGGATTCGTGAAATGATTCGTTAATTTTCACATGGAAATTACTCGAACGCGTAAGCATGCAATTTACCGTGAAAAGTAATACCTGAATTATCGATATAATTTCCAATTTTCAAATCTACATTGATTAGGAAACATATACTGATTAAGTGACCCTAATTAATTGAATATTTCAACACGGAAACAACGTTATCTTGCATTTTAATTACTTGAATATGCACTCTGACATTATTTATCACATTTATTGTATTGCAAAATCGTTAACTTCAATTTACTTCATTTCTACACATTTCAATGAAAAGTTACTTTTATCTTGATAAATTGTGTTGATATTAATCTAATGTTGTTATATGGTATGAAATTTTTGGAAAATTATCATATTGCAAAATCACTGACTTCAGTTTACTTCATTTCTACACATCTCAGTAAACAGTATTTTGGCCTTAATATATTTCATTGATATTATATTAATATTAATCTAACATATTATACGATGTGGCGACCGCCACGGAGGACCCACGCACTTAGGCCTGGCGACTCTTGGCCCTCGAGGCGAAGAATCGAGAGATGTTTTTCCAAACATCTCCGAGTTTCTTCGTCCTCGAGGACAAGAGTATTGCCTCGGCAGTGTAGGCCCGCGCCCCCACTTCCTGGGACTTTCCCAGGGAAAAGGGGCTACTTAAGGGAGCCCCGAAAAAGGCACGAGGCCTTTTGTCGTAGACCTTCTTTGCACGCGTATCGTATCGCCTTACATTTAAAAGTAGTTTAACACGTTAAGCGCCAAGCCTGTTTTGTCTTCCTCTCCGTTTAGCCCGCGATTTCCGATTTCACCGATACGCTGGCGGCCGGAGATCTGTGTCAGGTTGCGATAAGACTGCATGTGTTTTGATAATACTCGTTAAAATTTTATTTTGGTAACAAGTAATATTTAGGTACATTCTTTTATGCTCTCCAAATTATTTAAAATTTATCAACAGAAGAATGTAATTTTTGAAATTGTATATCGTCAGTCAACAGTGACTGACGCGGCCCGAACGAAAAGTGTACTGTCAGTCACCGGTGACTGACACGGCGCTTAACGTGTTAAGCATTACCGTTTGAATAAATATATTTTTGTTACCTACTTCGCGAGTAATCATTTACACCACGTCACTTCCAAAACGATATTAAATTTTCAAAGAATAAATGTTTGAGGTGAATAATCAGATTTCACTGTTATCACAAGTAATTGCCGACAAAGGGAAGTTTCAAACATCTTTCTCAGCTGGATACAGCACGGGTTGTTTGTTAACTTCAAAGATCGTAAATCATTGACGTCATTTTATCCAGCCATTCATGACTAAGACGCTTTACCGTCTATTATCGATTATTGACCACAATTTCTCCTTCGTTCTTCCACATAATGATGTTGACGCAATTAGTATTCATGCATAATTTTTCAACCACACTGAACGAATCTTTTATTTGCTGTGTCAGTAACATTTTTTTATAAATTTATGCGTTATAAGTATAAATATTACAATAGCGACGTCAGTTTTATTTTCGTCAATTATTTACACAAACGTTGTAACTTATTACTACAAATTATTACAAATGTTAAATGTCAAAAAAGTTGTTCTTCCAATTGTTCGAATATTTTCATTAAAATAAATAAATCTCTAACGCCTAACATTGATATTCCATCATATCAACATTCACATTGACAAATAGCTTAAGAAAGTAAATCAAACACCAGAGAAGAAGAAGTGTTACCTATCTAACAAAGTAAGGGGCTTTCCCACAACGCATACTTTGTGTTAGGTTTTCTGTAGAAACGGTTTATGGCACGATCGACCGGGAACGGTTGAGTTCAGGATTTTCGTTTGTTGCTTGCACGGGTCTCATTACCTCCTCCAAGGGTCACTAGAATTGCTTTGCTAGATTTTTAGCAATTTGTGTCCCTCGCGCTCAATAGCCTACGAACATACCATAAACCACGAATTTCCGAACGGCACATCTGTATGTAACGGTCCGCTTGCCGACGAGTCACCCGGAGGAAATTCCAGATTTTTGGGACTTTCCGTCCACCCCTCGCGACCGTCTCCCACCCTTCCATGGTGACAGCGCGCTAAGGGCGCACTGGGAGGGCGGTAAAGACGATATTAGACACGCTGATTGGCAAATGCAATCGTTAACCATTAACCAATCAGCGTGTCCCAACAAAAATCCCTCTCACGGACGTCAGAGAGTGAGTCGTTGAACCACCACGAACAAGGAGAACCAAGGAGCAACCAGCTCACATCACGCGATACCATAGATCAGTTTACAAGTCCCAATCATTTGGGTGGTCCTTCGAACCAGTATCTAGACGGCACAACATCGTGAAAACATCCACAAAGCTCGAAAGTTCATCGCCACAACCACGGGCATTAACACTTTGCATAATATCTATGCAGAGTTCCCAAAGCATTATATGTATACTTCTCTCATTCATTTCATGTGGTACATTGATAACAAATTTTTCAAAAGAATATCGCCGGGAAGTGCATTCTTACACAATATTTCCAAGAAATTAACTATCACACCAAGTATCGTATCTTCTTCGTGGAATCTGTTGCTAAAAATATCTCTAATCACCTCTAAATAGATAAATCTACCATAAAGATAACAAAATTCCCGCGTAATTTCTATATTTCAATATCATTATCAAAAGGAAAGCTTGCGCAATTCGGTTACACAACCCTTTAAAAGGAGCACCTTTGCTAAAACACGAAACTACAGTCGAGAAAATTTACACGTATAGAGAGGAATAAATAAAATGGAAGGGCTGTCACGTCTTTGCGTAATTACTTCCTTCTCGCGATAAAAGGGGAGAGAAAAAGGTAGGAAAGGAGGTTTAAAGGCGGTACTAAATAATAACGTTGGAGGGTTATCGATAGCGAGATCGACGCCCGGAGCTCGTATTTACAGCGCGATTACCGATCGATTCCCCTCGTAACACAGACGAATCATCGATAGGAGCACGAGGCGATTCACGTGTGCGTACGACACACGTGGACTCTTTTACAGGGGTCAGCATTTTTGCCGGCAGACATTACTGTTCAGACGAGTCGAACGCTCGATTATAGCGATACAAGCCGGCCCTCCGTTGTACAAGTGCTACGTTCCGACGTTTTTCGACCTGAGAGCTTGAAATAAAGCCATTTACGGGTCTTCGAACCTTCCTCCCTTCGCTTTCTAACATTCCACGTGATACTGGAATCAATCGACGGTGTTCTTTCCTGTAAATTTATCGAGACTTAACCCGTTCGCTGCTGTTGCCGCTTTGAAAATTCACCGCGCCCCTGGACGCCTATCTGCGTTTCGAATGTTTGCTCGCGCTGTGTCCTTGCCGCCTATAGGCGCTTTAATAATTATTTCTCATCGTGCTGTTGGCGCCTGTAAGCGTTTTGAAAATTTTATCACGCCGCGTCCCGGGCGCCTATAGGCGCTTTGGAAATTTGCTCGCGCTGTGCTCTTGACGCCTATCGGCGCTTTGGAAATTTTCTCACACCGTGCTGGTGCTGCTTTTTGGCACACTTTCACCTTAACTTCAGCCTTGTTTCTCGCTCCTCGTGTACTTACTTCCACCTTACTTTTTAAAACGATAAACTTTGAAATGTAAATTGTGATTTTAGTTTAAAATTGTTTTTCTAATTTTGAAACGCTAAAATAAAAAATCTTGCGGCCATTGAACCATTGAACTTGCACCATTTGAAGTTTTAATTAAAAAAAATTTTGAAACGCCAAAAACCATTGAACATCTATCTTTGTTTGTATTTTTCATGTTTTACATTCTTTTAAAAGTTCGCAGAAATATAATTAATTGCACAATAGACCATGGGATGTAGCAAACTATTCTTCCACTAATTTAACCAACAATTATAAGTACATCCTTCATATAGTTACAATAATACTGTAACTTCGGACTAGAAGTACCTGTTGTCGCTGCTCCCACTGTACGTGCTCGAAACTCGGTTAATGAGAATTAATATCCAAGTTGTGCGCGAAATTAATTTCAAGACGCGAGTTTCCATCAAATCGGGGATGCAACTCTTGAACTAGTGAACATAAAACCGTTCCACTGACACGATTAATATTTCAAGCTATCAATGCGTATGATTGAATTCGCATATTCAGAACGCTCGTGATACAAAATATTCAATTATCTGTGAAGTATTACCAACGCATGTCGATTTATCATTCTGAGAAATTTCAAATTAAGCGTACTGTGCGGAGATAAGGAGTTAGCTAACGGAAGAAATAGGTCCACCTTCTCTTACACAGTAATATAAACAGCGCAAGTGTGCTTTTGTTATCGGCTGAAACGGTCGCATCTACAAATCGGATCCAATAGCACGAAGTGACGAGAAGAACGGGACATATCGAGACCAAGTGAGATAAAGCGATTCTACGAACATTAAAGCAATAGTGTACAGTTGGTCGAAACGATAAATAAAACGAATTTCGGATTTCATGATTTTTTGTTTGGGCGACAAGAAAAGTTACAATATTGGTGCTTGGTGTACTCCTTCATTCATATTTTGGCTGCTTAAAATCAGTAATAAAGACTTGAAAGTGTGACAAGATTCAGAGTTACATGCACTAGTGTAGCAACATCCTTGCTAAATTGTTCCAAGGCTAGAGGTTTTCCTGTTGCCCAGAAAAAGTTCAAATAAACGTTCTTTTAATCCCCGAGTGTGTCACTATCGCCCCAACTACGACCGTAAGTTTAAAAAATTTGTCTACGAAATGGCAATGAGTTGAAGTCAAAAATACACTTTCTCCCGCGGTTTTCGGAACTGTTGGGTGTCCAAAAAAGTGGACTTTTGGAAACATTGACTTAATTTTTGTTGAAAAGGTAGCAATAGATGTTCCGAGTGTGCAGAATAAAGGAGAAAGTACTCGGTCTGATAGTTTCTGTGACTGATTTCTCGACCTCGCCACATCGCTTCCATCGACTATACCTTTTTTACCCCTACACCGTCTCGTGAGCAACCTTCTCATCCCCGCGCGGTATTACATCGTTACAAGATTCACAAGCTTTTAATATTCGCGCTGTCCCGCGAGGATACCGTAAAAACAAGCCGGAGAATCGGGAGAAAATGGAAACGAGTCCGCTGTCGAACGGGAGAGAATGAAAAGGCGCGGAATTCGAAAGAAGGGAGGAGCGGAGAAACCTGAAACGAGTTCCGGTATTTTATGCAAGTCGGCTGATCAATTTTTTACGCACACCCTACTTATTTTATACCGTGCGACGAAGAAAACGCGGCCCGAAAGAAAGGAGTAAAAACGAATGTTGAAGCTACTCGTAAAAACCTATACGCGAAAATAGAAGAATAAGACAGGACCGAAAGATTGGTCGGAGGAGGAGAAGAGAAGAATTTGAAGCGTAATCCACGTTGCCCTGTACGCGTGGTGAGTTTGCATAACGGCGACACACCGTGTCCCCTTTATGCTTATCCACTTACGAAGCTTCGTATCGTACACACTTTTTGTCGGTAGATTTTTAGCGCATTTCCTTTTTCAGCCGAAGAAGCGGCCGAACAGAGCTCGGAACTGGACACTTGAGCGCTGGTTTAAGAAAGTGCGGCCTCTGCTTTGAGGATTACGTGGCAGAAATTAACTGTTCGTAATATTTCTTGCGACTCTGCTTTCTTCTTCTCCTCGTTTTTTGCGTAGATACGTAGATCGTCGGTTTGGCGGGAGAGTGACACAGCTAATGAGAGTAAATTTTTCTGGAGATTAGTTTGAGATATTAGTGGTAGAACATTTGGCAGTGAAGAAATTTTATTTTTTGCTGTTTAGCTGATAGCCTTCGAGTTTGTGTGAATTGCACACCCAACAGCCCTATTTTGAATTGTGACATTGTTGTTAAACAGTATAATCTCAATTTTAATTTCAGTGAAAATAGATTTCAGATAAAGATATCTCAGAATTGACGAGTTTTAGCCCATTTTGACATAGTGAACAATACACATAAACAGTATTTTATTAGAAACCCTGGAAATCTTAAGACTATTATCTAAATTGCAAAGGGAAGCAAGTATTTTCATTGCTAAATGGTGGAGTAATTAATCATTTTCTAGCACAAAAAGTTTCAAATTGATCTCTTGAAGAAATTAAATTTTGTTAGTTGTGACACTTATTACATCACTGACTGAAAGCAGAAAGTAATTTGTAATTTTCCTATCGGTTTGGAATTCATCTGTTTCGAAAAATTTTCATACAATTTAAAACTGTTAATAAATTTCGAAAATTCTTTCTAATGTGAATCTTTCACAGCATATACTTTGCAACGAAAATAAATACATTTTTCAATGTTTTCTGTGTAACGGTATTACAAAGTTATCGAAAGCTTAATGGTTCGTTACATACCTATTGTTATAGCGAAAAATTGGTTTATTATAACGTAAATAAATTGGAAGTAGTTTCAACACGTGCAGTGAGCAACACACATTGACACGTTTAACAAGATCAAGTTCGATTAGCAGTTTTTTCGAGTGGATTTTCAGCAACGTCTCCTTTTCAGCAAACTTCTTCGGCAATAGTACTCGAAATTCAATCCTTTGGCAACTGTTAACAAAAATGCAGATGTTAGAATTATGCGAGTTAAATCATTCCTTCCTAGTATTTCTTACAAGATACGTGATATTTATGTTTGACTAATTTTTAAAACACGTTTCTTACATTTTCCTATATATCCCACGTGATGAAGAGTTTCAGAATCGTAAAGGTTTTAGGCAAATCCTATTTTTCTATCGAAACTTAAATAAACTAGTAACAAACCAGCATAAATATACTTAAATAATCGTAATTATCATTTGTGTATTTACGCACGTTAGTCGTTCAATTTTGGCCTCACTTTCTTCCGGCAATGATCCATCTCTGAAATAATAATTATTTCATTGTTACTACATAGCGGATCAGAAGTCTACTAACTAAACGACATCGTGAAAGGATCGAAACTCCTGAATCCTATCGTCGTTATAGAATTAAAAACTCTATTGATCATTCTTGCAACTTCAAGACCTCCAAATCCGACACCATTAACCCTTTCGTTACGAGCGCCGGCTATAGCCGGCATCCACTCGATGACCTGTGTGTACGAGCGCCGGCTATAGCCGGCATCCACTCGATGACCTGTGTGTACGAGCGCCGGCTGTAGCCCGGCGGCAGCGTGGTACCGCTTGATCACCGGCCCCGCGATATTCTTGTTTCTTTTGTTTCTATGCATCTTGCACATTGATGGCACTTGTCATTCTTTGGTTCGTTCTTCATTTGTTTTACTCCAAATGTAAAACATGCACTGATTTGGAAGCAATCGGGACAAGAATCACGCGTTCAGTGGCGTTACTCCGGCGGCGCGGTGCCCCGTTCAGTGGCGTCACTCCAGCGGAGCGGACTGTCGTAACGAAAGGGTTAATCTCGCGAATATTTCACACAATGGCACACAGGAGAATAATTCTACAAATTCGTTGATATTCTACGTTGCAGTGCCCGGAAATTTCTACGTTCTTTTCGTTTCACGTTCGTCCTGCATCCGCGAGCAATACGTCCCTCTCTTTCGACGAGTAAACCCCAACGAATTACGGCCACGAGTGTCGTGAAGAGGAAAGAGATGGGAACGAGGCAGAAACGAAATTTCACGGAGCGAAAGGTGAGAGAAAAACGAAAGAAAAAGGGAGGAGCACCGGTCAGCTCGGCGCGCGCGTGAGAAAAAGGTTCCGGCAACGACGGGGTGCGTGGAAGGAAAGAGAAGTTGGCACTCGCGTAACGAGGATGATCTCAGCAGGAGCAAAAGAACGAACTCGTGGCGGCTTGTACCGTCTCGTGGTGGGACAGGAATGAAAAAAGGAGCACCGAGCGAAAACGAAACGAAGAAAAAAAGGGTACAGTAGAAGAGAAAAAAAAGAAGGAGAGACGAATGGAACGCAAAGGAAACGCGGGGAAGAAAGTGAAAAGGACGAATAATTCGCGAAGCCGCAACAGTTTACGTAATCCAATGGGGACGATCCGCGGCACGTTTGTCATCTGTGTTGAAATTCAATCGATGGATACGAGCGCTCTGTTGATCAGTCGACTTTTTCACCAGCTATTTTACGAGTGTTCCTCGGTCTTTTACTTTGGGACGATGACTCTCGGTTCGTCGCGAGACGAAACGTAGAGGGCGAAACACGACGTGGCCGGAGATCGATGTAACAGGAGGAAAAAGAGGGCGAAATAACGAGGTACAGTCGGTGGAAGAAATATAGCGAGAACGCTAATTAGTCTCTTGACTTGTAACGACGAGTCACGGTCGTGGTGCAGATTGTGGTTAAGATGTGGCGAAAGAAGAATTGTGTTTCTGTTAAATTTATATTTTTGCTCAAATTTCACTTTCTATTTAAGACTAACCGTTACAAAATACAAATTCCGTCAAATTATTTTAACCTTGTTTTATTTAACGATAGACGAAGACAGTGAATAGTCGAAACTAACATATTTAGCGATTAAAAAATTGTAAGGCAAGGGTTGAAGCGTTAACCTTTACACGGAGTTTGTAAAATTAGAGGAATCAGTCCGGTTTTTCCGAATGTAGAAATTTCAGTTTTTTTTTTTACAAATATTTGACACGAATTATTCAATGACGTATTCCCCATCATTATTCACAATTGCTTCCCAACCTTCCGATAGTTTTTGAATTTTTGGTAATTTTGGACGTGAACCAATCATTCTCATCTAAGGTCCTGAAGAGGCATTTTATCAAATTTTACTTGAACTCATAAAGTAAAAGGTATGTGTGATTTTTGTTAACTGGACACTTCGCGATTTTTGAACAAAAATCTTTTTACCATTACCACAGAATGAAAGAATTCGTAGCAACATGAAAGAAGAAACGAGAAGCTATAGCCAGTAGGCAAATGTTAGGAATTTCACTCAATACGAAATGAAAACCGCACGATCCTATTATGGACCAACCTACTAAATTTAGGTGAATTTTCCCATCGATTAGAAGTATTCCCTGTAAATTCCTGCAAACGATTTAATTCATTCGCTTTAGCAAACGTCGGATGCTAAACCTGGTATGCAACAAAGTAGCAATATTCAGCACAGATCATGGTCAAAGTGTGTAAAAGATCAAATTTTCTATCGATTAGTAGTACATATTCAGCCTGATTTTAGGTCAAATTCCCCCAATTTCCATGCAATAGTAAAGCAGTAACACCCAGATTTCATTTTTCGATTCGAACTGAATCAAAGCTAAGGCATACTTCACGCAGCCCTTACTTTCGGGCCCCTTATCTTCCCAGATTTCTGTCGACTCGCTCGTCGATATCCTCCAACCTGTAAACTTTGACGCCTGACCGATTTTACGGCCTCGCTATATTTCTCTTCCATCGACTATAACCAAGGAAAGGGACACCGAGAATGAAGCCAGACAAGAGGAAGCTTAAAGTGAGAAAGGGAGAGAGAGAAATGAACCGTGGTACACGTGTGTCTGCATACATACCGATAGTGTGTGCCTGGCAACGATTTCGCTCGACCAGCGTCATCCTGCCGGAGCTGAAGACGTTTAATATTACTGCACATTATGCAGATTCCGAAGACCGTGCCTCCTCTTCACCCTCTCTTCTCGTGCTGTTCGAGCTCGTTTCACCCCCTACCTAACCGCTTCTCTCTGTGGTATCTCTCGACGTGCACGAGGAACAGCCGATCGTGGACCACTTCGCACGCTGGATCAGTTAGTCGATTCTTTTTCACCAGAGACGATATTGTTTCTAATACGCACCGCGAGCAGATGTAACAGTTTGGCTTCGTGGGACACGTAAAGTGGTTTAATCAGTGTAGTACTGATTTCAATTTTGCACCGATTTTAAGGAAAGCTACTCACGCACAAAAACATGTATACTGTATACACGTTTTAGAAGTTTTCAACATGTGCACAATTGACATAGATCTACGAAACGTATGTTTGAAATTTTCATCACAAGCCCAGATAAAAAAAGTTGTAAACAGTGACCTTTACAAATTGCAATTTTTTCAAAACTAATCCTTCTAACTTCTCAAAAAAAAAAAAAACTCAAGTGGTTTGGCCGAATTTTAAAAAAGTTACTCTATTTTGAAGGGTGTCCGCGTATTTCTGTGTGATTGAATATCTTTAATGCATTCCCTGGTGAAAAAAATGCACCAGGTGAAAGAGTGTTTTCAATAATAAGTAAAATTTGGACGATGAGAAAAATGAATTAGGGGTAGAAACTGGAAGGCATTAACTGTAAAGTAGAATAATGAAGAATTATTGAAACCGTTGCTTAAGTATTAATCGACCATTACGTTTAATAATAAAAACGTAGAGAACTTGATGTACTTATTTCTTCTACTTCCTTAAATACCGCAATTACCCTTCTTTTTTCAAGCCTTTTCAAAAATTTCTCTTTCCGAAAATTGATCTTACCGACAGGTAACTAAGAAATTACAGAATTTGTCTTGAGAAAATTGACATTACCGACAGATAACTAAAAAACTATTCGGTCGCGAAAGGGTTAACAAAAGTACGCAGAATTTGCCTTGAGAGAATCTGTTCCTTGAGAAAGCTATGAAACGCGCGTCGTGAGGATAGATCCGTCGTTAAAGGATTTTCAGGAATCTCGTGGATGCTAATTCCAGACTTTTTTCCTCTTCGTCTGTCTGTTCGATTCGTTCTTGTGTTTGCGGGGAACCCTCGACAAAGTAAGCAAGTTAGGGGAACGAGATGGTTCGCGGAACAGCGAAGAATTTTTGTTATGCGCTGCTCGCCTTTGCCGCTCCCAACCATGGAATCGCATACTTTTCGGAAGAAAGTTTGCTTCGCGCGGTTCGCCGCTTTCCACGTGGCCTGCTTTTCTTTTGATTATCTCATCGCGAAGCTTTGAAACTTCAAAGTGCACGCTCGCGATGGAAATGTTTATTAAAAGAAATGAATTCATGTAAGTCTGTTTGTTGCCTCCACTTTCTGAAAAGGGGCGAGAATTTATCAGAGTTGAAAATTTCCTACTTTCACAGAGATTTCGTATTTATTTAGAGCGAATTGTGATGACGTATCTCGACGAAAGTTTCAACGTGAGAATAAAATTAATTACAATTTAATACCGACTTATTGCACCGTACTTAATTCAAGCAACATTTGAATATCATGAATACGTATTACAACGAAATTTGAAGGAAATATTGCATAAATTAGTTGTTTTAGATGAAATGACCGAGGTGTCAATGAAAAATTTCCACGTCCGTACTAAATAATTTATAACTTAGTCAATTTTGAGAATTGTCGCTTAAAAAATATTGTGAATGTTCTTAGAACATAAATAAATGTGTATGCAAAAAATCGTTACTAAAAGTCTTACGCTTTCTTTGCAAAAAAATCTCTAAGGGAACCTAAAAAGTGACACTACATAGACTAGAATACACCCTTAATCAGAGCATGATCCACTGGTTTCAATACGCTTTGACCACCACGAACAAGATTATTTATGCCTTTGTTAAAAGAAAACTCTTCGTTTCTAGGTGCAAAGAGGTCTTCGAAAACGTCCCTTACTTCATTTGCCTTATTAAATTGCGGCTATAAGAACTGGTCAGTGGAGTTTGATCTCGATTCCTGATTCACCGTCGTACACAATCTGCCATTTAATAGTCAAAAAATGACCAAACCGTCGATCACGTTGATTCGTCAGTTATTTCACTATTAGATAACAGATGATTTTGTTTAACTTTAAAGCCTTACTTTGCTTCGTTTTTCGTTAACTTCTACACAAGTGTCATTTAAGAGCGCAATTCTGAAAATCTTACGCAGTTGTGAAATTGGTCACTTGCAACATAATTTTGAGGAGTTCTTTTGCAGTTCGATTATTGGGAAAGAGGAAGTGATACTTAACTTTTACTCAACGCCGCCGGTGTTATTAAAATCGATTAAATATATTTAATCGTTGGTGAAAATTTTATTCGTGGTCGCAAGCATAAATGGGTTAATGTTGATGAACTCTGCTGAGAAAGTTCGACGAGTTCGGCACTACGCTCATACCGGTCCAGGACCGAATTGGACCGGTTCAGGGCAATCTGGACTGAAAATCGGATTGCATAAAGCAGCAGGGGACGACGTCTGCCGTGAAGTATCACAAGTAATCGCGCATATAAAAATTCCTCGTATTTTTTTTTCGCACCGCTTCTTAAAGGAGAACTCGAGGGCTTAACGTCGTCGCACGTGTTTCATAATACTTGACTGGCTCGTATTGGAATCATTCTCTTTTCGATAAAATGCCTACTCCGTAATAAGCAGTGTAAAATAAAGAATATTAGTCGATGTTGATATAATTTTATATTAATTTCCTTAACTAAACGCACAGAGATATATTCAAAATTTGATCTACCGATCAAAATTTTAGTCCAATGTTCGTACTATTTACAAAACGTATTTTAACACGTTGACTGCCAAGCCTATTTTGAAGAAATCTGTTCTAGACGCCAATATTATGCGTAGAACAGTGTTTTAAAGCATGTCACAATTAAAATTTGCTCTTATTGTCTTGTTTACTTTCATTTTTTTATATTTTGATAATCTTGTAAAAAGTAATAAATAAATACGTAACGAACCTTTAACAGACGCCCATCCCACAGAATTCCTATGCGTTTACAACGTGTTAACTCGTGGTTGGCAGTCAACGTGTTAAAATTGTCTAATTTGGAAAATTCAGCGATAAGGTTACGCGAATTTTTGCTGCTAGTGAATTGACACAGTGTTAAAGTCCCACAAAATTTACATAGAAGCAACCAAACATTTAACAAGCAATAAACGGAAAGAATAAAATCACGTTTGGGTATAGAAAAGTTCAAAAAAACATGCACCCTCTAAGTATCCACGTGCAAATAAAATCTCTGAAAAATCTCAAACAACAGTGTCCTGTGTAAGAATTTCTTACTATCCATCGTACCAAAAATTTGCTATTTTCTTGCATGTAGGTAACTTCAATAATCCATTCCATAGAAACCTTAACCCACTCGAGCCACCGACTTTTCGAAAGTCTATCCGCAGGAGCCAAAATTTCTTTTTTCTTTACATTGAAAACTGAGAAAAGAAAACATGCGTGGGAAGTGAGAAATTAACATAGCAGACATTTTTGTGTCTACACTCACTTTGTGGTCCTAGCATGAAACCAAAACCGATTTCAATATCTACAGAGCTTCAACTTTTATTTTCTTTAACCCTCCGTCGGGCGCACCTGATCTCTCAGGCACAACTATAATTCATTTATGTATATAGACGCGATGTGTTGCGCAACGAGTGTGCAAATGTGCTCAAAATGTTGATGTTTTTTGTTTACACTCATGTTCTTCTATTATTCCTATGGTTAGTTACTTTCCACTTGGTAGAAGACCTCTTGAAGGCCGATCTCTAAGATCCAGTGCGCCCGATGGCGTTTCAGAAATGGGTGCGCCCGATGGAAGGTTAAAGATGATCTTATTTCCACGATTACTTCAGTAGTAACATAATACGAATCCACGATAATGCAGTATCGGGGCCTCCATACCCAAAAAATAGGAAACCGGCAATAGAGAGGGAGAAGTTGGCGTAGTGCGCAAAGCCTCGGCTTGCTAAGCCGAAGGTCCCGGGTTTGATTCCCGTTGGGTCCCTCAATATTTTTCCCTAGGTTCCTACAAATGGGGGCTCGTCCGGGATGGAGACATCTACAGCTGCACGAGCCAGGCGCTGTGAGATGAAAACATGTGAGAGGGTTTGCACGTCTCCCAAAAAGAGTTGAGGAACAGAGTTTCGGCTGCGAAGTGCCCACTGTGTGAGGGACTGTACCCAAAAGTGTTGAGTTGAGTTGTGTTGCACTGAGGAAATTCGAGGGCGAATGTCAGTTCAGAATGGCCGAGTGTAGTATCGGGGCCTCCATACCCAAAAAATAGGGAACCGGCACGGGAGAATAGAGAGGGAGTAGTTGGCGTAGCGCGCAAAGCCTCGGCTTGCTAAGCCGAAGGTCCCGGGATCGATTCCCATTGGGTCCCTCAATATTTTTCCCTAGGTTCCTACAAATGGGGGCTCGTCCGGGATAGGGAGGCATCTACGGTACACGAAGCCAGGCGTTGTGAGATGAAAAACATCTCGAGGGTTGCACGTCTTCCAAAAATGAGTTGTTTCGGCTGTTGTGCCACTGTGTGGGGGAGTGTGCCCAAAAGTGTTGAGTTGTGTTGCACTGAGGACATTCGAGGGCGAATGTCAGTTCAGAATGGCCGAGTGTGTAGTATCGGGGGCCTCCATACCCAAAAAATAGAAAACCGGCACGGGAGAATAGAGAGGGAGTAGTTGGCGTAGCGCGCAAAGTCTCGGCTTGCTAAGCCGAAGGTCCCGGGAGTCCCTCAATAATTTTTCCGTCGATTCCTACTACACACCAGGTGTGTCATTAGCCTCGAATAGGTTAATCCATTTAAAAATCGTACCATCGACTCGTTAATCCAAAGACACGGCAACTTCTCCATTTAAAGAACGAGGACAATTCGACAAACGAACCGTGTTCGTCGACCGATTACAATGGCAAATAAATCGATCACGAAACGCGGGTTGTTACGCAGGTTACAATCGTTATCGCTGCGAACCGTCTAAGAAAGCGTCACGTTGCTTCTCACTGGAGGCAACGCGCGACAAATCGGCCGAGCCCCTCTGGCTAGAAACAATTGCCCGCGAATGGTTTTACCGTCTCTCCGATTTCCTGCTTACCACGCGAAGGGTGATTCCCCACTATCGGCTCGTTCGCGTAAATCGAGCTCGATCGCTCGCTTTACTCCCCGCGAATTCTGTTGGCCGAAGGATATTCAACGGGCAGGTATTACGTGGATCGTTTAGCCGGCTAGAATTTAGTGTAATCGGAGCGGCGTGTAGAGCAGTCCGCCTCTTCTGTAATGCGCCAACGTCATGCGGAATTTCTAGAATCGAATTTTACAAGCGCTGCCAGGTGAAAACAATTCGACTCGTTGACCTCGTGAGTTACGTACCGGGAGCACTTCGGTCACGATCATCGCGAGATGTGTTACGTGAAATTCTGAGTGGTGAAATTCGTTGTTATTTTATAAAATACACGTTGGAGGAGGGGCTTTGTTTATCGATCCGTAATTTGCGGTATTTTCGCGGCGTTGAAGTATTGAGATTTTTGCACTCCACTTTTCCCCTTCCTTTTTTTATTTTTTGCTTTGGTTAAGAAACTATATCGAATATGCAAGTTTAGACACAATGAATTATTATAAATTAAAGGTACAAATGGGAAATATAGTTAAATTACCTTTACTGTCTAACTAAACAATCACAAAATCAGTCCATTCGTGATTACTTAACCACGGTATGGTATTGTTTTTCGATTGTGAATAACATGCGCCCGAAACTCTAGTTGTTCTCTGTCGCGGAAGACTTGAATGTCAGCAGAAAGAAAAAATCACGGGGCTGACTCCACGAAAGTGGAAAAAAATGTGCAACTCTAACGAATAGTAATAAAACGACACCAGTGTATCGTAGATGTAATCACTTTTAATACTTCTCTTTTTATCGAAACATTTTTCACTGGATTATTATACACACAAAAATACTATAAGTAAGTAAAGGACACTTAAGTTGTTCTATTTAGAGATTTGATGCTGCTATTATTTACTTACACACTACCACAGCAGGAAATATTAATAATTTATCGAATGGACGTCAATTACAGCTGCCAAACTATCAGGATTATCCTTCGATTCTAGATTACCATTAATATACATATAGATTATAGATCGATTATTTATAACTCTGCCGGGTGAAGCATAGTAAAACAATTAGACCTTCTATAGTATAATGTATCTGTAATAGTATCCTTAGTGAAGCGGCAAAAGCACCCCTAAGAATCGGAAGAAAATGGCTAACAAGTACCAAATTCGCTATGAAAATGTCATGTAAATACTTTTAGAAAGAATAACACTGTTAATTAGCAGCCAAAGAAGAGAATTCCTTTTCCTTTTTACTACAGGATACATAATTATGGAAATGCAAATTAATATCGCATTACTTTGTTGTATTAAAAAAAAAAACATTAGCTTCGATTTATTAAAGGCCCTATTTTAAGAATTGATACAAACATA